>NC_134473.1:7017158-7131109 GCF_964194025.1 Convolutriloba macropyga | reverse complement strand
TATCAGCATGGAAGTAATCGTTTAGAAAAAGTTAAGTAGCACATTAAGTGATTATGAAAACACTGACTAGTAGCACAATAGGTAAATGAAGGCTTCGTTAGAAGGTAAAGATAGCATGCATTGACTGCACTGTCAACTATTATCAGATAAATCTTTAGAGAACACCTCCTATTTGTACTGTCTATGCATTGAGACTAGTCTGTGGTTAAAGAGTACTTGTAAGCTGCATTGGTTGTAGCTGTAACGTTCAAAATAAAAAAGAATTTATACTTTCAACTTTTGGACATATTTGAATGACCTGACGTTTGCTGAATTGTAGAATTACATCTCCTCGTGATCCAATTTATATTCAAAAATGTCAACCTCATATTCCTCTACGTCGTACTCATCGTAGTCGGAATCCGAGATAATATCCTCCGGAGGACATAATTGTATCGAGCTTTCAATCATTTGACGATTGTCGGGTTATTGTGCGGGATGGAATGATGCGCTGAACGATGGTCCTTGTTTCATCTGAACGATGGTCCTTGACTCCAATTTCATCGTCTACGTCGGTCTCTGAAGCTAGTTCCACAAATGGGCTTGTTGCTTTGCGGATCCGTTTGATTTTACGAAATGAAGTTTCTTCTCGACTGATCCTAAGTGGAGGTGCTGAATTTTGTGAACAAATTGAATGATCTGGACTCGCAATTTTTACACGTTTCTTGGCAGATAATTCTTTCAAAGTTTTTCTTTTCGAACTTTGTCTCATAATTGTCTTTGATGCTTTCCTTTCTGGATTTTTAATTCGACTTATCTTTTTGGCGTTGGACTTGGAAGGGTCACGACTGGGATCAGTCTCTGATTGTTTCCTAATTGAAGTTTTCCCTGATAATTTCTTCAGTGAAGATGAGACGTGTTTTTGCATTCGTTCGACCATTGCGACTGTTGCGTTCCTATTCTTGTCCACTGGTTGAATGAAATGTTCAAGTGGAGTATTCCTCTGGTATGGTGTTACAAATTTTGCTAGGTCCTCCTTGTGTACTTCCGTGTCGTGTCTACCCGGTAAACGTATTGTGACGGCGGAATCTGAATGTTTTGTTTCCGATGATTCCTCTGGTACTGTCTCATAAAGTCCTTCAAGACTTTTTCTTCCCTCTTAACATTTGAGATTTTCCGTGCGGGTTTTATTCGAGTACTTGAAGGATTGACTGGCTGTGAACTGGAAGACGGAAGAAATTTGAATAAGTTCTGATTACTTGTTGCCTGTCTAATTCGATCCTCGCTTCGTTCGATTTATTAATCGCTTAGTAGATCTTTATCCTTCCACTTCGAATCATCCATCAGCTCCTCCGAGCCGAATATGTCATAATCTTAACAGTATTTCTTAACATTATCCCATGACATATGACCCTGGAAGTTGGGGTATGACGGGGTTGGCAAATCGCGTGTGGTGGCCATTTTGTAACAGATACTTAATAGGGTTCGACTGTGTAATGCGCGCACAGAGATTGGTATGATTTTAAAGCCAATTGTACCAGCTAATAAAATTAAACCTTGAACTCCATGTGTCGAACCAAACCAAGAGAGTCAGATAATTTCGCAGGACCTATATACAATGGTCAGAATAAAGTAATATACATATTAGTATGCATCGATAGGTTCTCTAAATACCCCACAGCGAAAATTGTAAAAAATCCTAACGCTCCAAACGTCGAACGTTTCTCATTAAAATACCTCAAATTACACGGAATTCCTCGTCAAATCAGACTCGATCAAGCGATATGTTCAATAGGTAATACGGTAAAAACATTCTGTGAAAATAATAACGTAGAGTTAATAGCAGCCCCGACGAAAAGACTTCGAGCGATCGGGCTTCTTGAGAGATTAATACAAACGTGAAAAGAAGATTAGGTTGTATAAATATTGAATGAGGAAAGAACAGATACTTTAACGTAAAAAGATCACTAGAAAACATAATTCATCAACTTAGACTTTGCAAACAACGTACAACGAACGTCTCACCATTCGAGGACCACTTTGGAAGAAAAATTAACACAACCATTTCATTATTAACATCTGTACCATCACAAACAAAAATGTCGTGGGATATTGTTACGAAATACTGTTTAGATTATGACACAATCGGCTCGAATAAACTGCTAGATGATTGGAAGCGTAAGGATGAAGATCTACTAAGCGATGAAAAAATTGTACGAAACAAGAATTGAATTAGACAGGCAACCAGTAAGCAGAACCTATTTATATTTCTTCCGTCTTCCAGCTCACAGCCAGTCAATCCTTCAAGTACTCGAATAAAACCCGCGCGGAAAATCTCAAATTTTAAGAGGGGAAGAAAAAGTCTTGAAGGACTTTATGAGACAATACCAGAGGGAGCATCAAAAAAATATTCAGATTCCACAGTCACAATACGCGTACCGGGTAGACACGACACGGAAGCACACAGGGTAGACCTAGCAAAATTAAACCTTGAACTCCATGTGTCGAACCAAACCAAGAGAGTCAGATGATTTCGCAGGACCTATTTACAATGGTCAGAATAAAGTAATATACATATTAGTATGCATCGAGAGATTCTCTAAATACCCACAGCAAAAATTGTAAAAAATCCTAACGCTCCAAAGGTCGAACGTTACTCATTAAAATACCTCAAATTACACGGAATTCCTCGTCAAATCAGACTCGATCAAGCGATATGTTCAATAGGTAATACGGTAAAAACATTCTGTGAAAATAATAACGTAGAGTTAATAGCAGCCCCGACGAAAAGACTTCGAGCAATCGGGCTTCTTGAGAGATTAATACAAACGTGAAAAGAAGATTAGGTTGTATAAATATTGAATGAGGAAAGAACAGATACTTTAACGTAAAAAGATCACTAGAAAACATAATTCATCAACTTAGACTTTGCAAACAACGTACAACGAACGTCTCACCATTCGAGGACCACTTTGGAAGAAAAATTAACACAACCATTTCATTATTAACATCTGTACCATCACAAACAAAAATGTCGTGGGATATTGTTACGAAATACTGTTTAGATTATGACACAATCAGCTCGAATAAACTGCTAGATGATTGGAAGCGGAAGGATGAAGATCTACTAAGCGATGAAAAAATTGTACGAAACAAGAATTGAATTAGACAGGCAACCAGTAAGCAGAACCTATTTATATTTCTTCCGTCTTCCAGCTCACAGCCAGTCAATCCTTCAAGTACTCGAATAAAACCCGCGCGGAAAATCTCAAATTTTAAGAGGGGAAGAAAAAGTCTTGAAGGACTTTATGAGACAATACCAGAGGGAGCATCAAAAAAACATTCAGATTCCGCCGTCACAATACGTTTACCGGGTAGACACGACACGGAAGTACACAAGGAAGACCTAGCAAAATTTGTAACACCATACCAGAGGAATCCTCCACTTGAATATTTCAATCAACCAGTGGACAAAAATAGGAACGCAACAGTGGCAATGGTCGAACGAATGCAAAAACACGTCTCATCTTCACTGAAGAAATTATCGCAAAAAACTTCAATGAAGAAACAATCAGAGACTGATCCCAGCCGTGACCCTTTTACGTCTAACACCAAAAGGCGAGTCGAAATAAAATTCCAGAAACGAAATCATCAAACACAATTACGAGACAAACTTCGAAAAGAAAATCTTTGAAAGAATTATCTGCCAAGAAACGTGTAAAAATTGCGAGTCCAGATCATTCAATTTGTTCACAAAATTCAGCACCTCCACTAAAGATCAGTCGAGAAAAAACTTCATTCCATAAAAGCAAACGGATCCGCAAAGCAACAAGTGATTTTGTGGAACTAGCATCAGAGACCGACGTAGACGATGAAATTGGAGTCAAGGACCATCGTTCAGATGAAACAAGTACCATCGTTCAGCGCATCATTCCAACCCGCACAATAACCCGACAATCGTCAAATGATTGAAATCTCGTAACAAAATGTTCTTCGGAGGATAATAACTCGGATTCTGACTACGATGAGTACGACGTACAAGAGTATGAGGTTGACATTTCTGGAAATGAATTGGGTCACGAAGATTTGTAATTCTACAATTCAGCAAAAGTCAGGACATTCAGATAACTCCAAAAGTTGAAAATATAAATTCTTATTTATTTTGAACGTTACAGCTACTATCAATGCAGCTTACAAGTACTCTTTAACCACAGACTATTCTCAACGAATAGACAGTTTAGTTAGTAGGTGTTCTCTAACGATTTATCTGATAATAACACTAATTTCATTATAAATAATTGTTCTACGAGTAAATGTTGTGAGACATTTTGCTTTAGGTCTAATAGCTGTATAATAACTTTCTATTACGATTTAGAAGGACTTTTTAATACAATGACCTTCAATGCAATCCAAGCCAGATGAGGAAAACAATGATTTTAACCACGTGCTAAAACCAAATGTTCATAGTTTCAAACAATATTATAAAAATGACCTGGTATTTTTGAGCTTGAGATTCTTGAGCATAAAGCGTTTTAAAGCATTTCCAATCGAGTGATTCAATTAATATTGCATCGCAGCATTTGACCCTCCGACAGTTGGGTTAAAAATAAAATAATCAACGCATTAGGCACCAAAAGCGTTAACTCTCTCAAAAACTTTAGCAAAAAATCCAAATGCGGCGAATTAAAGGGCAAGTTAAAAGCCGACCCCCCACTAGATAACACACCCCCCTCATGTTATACAAGTTGATAAACTTGCCTAACCAGGTTGATTAACCTAATTTCGAGAGCTGGTAAAGTTATTTAGTGGGAGAACTATATCTCAAGGTTTACAACTTTTTCTTTTCAACTTTCGGGGAAAACAATCTCGCTTTCATTTCTCGCGGAGAACTCGAAATTTTTAGATTAGGTTTGCTCCCCCGAATTTTCAACACTATTTTCGGGCGCAAAAATTGGCCACATCTTTTGAAGGGGGGACTAAGTGAACCCCGATTTCCAATGTTTTGCGTTCTTAGTTTTCAGCACAGCAAATGCCACGAAATAGACAAACGAAAAAAATACGAACAAAAACTAACAACTAAGAGAAGAAAAAGACGCCCTCAAAGTCAACAGCAAGTCAAAATGTACAATCCTGAAACGCAGACACAGTCTTGGGGATCACATCGAAGCGTTGCTACAGGGTTTAACAATGAGGCTATAAAACAACATGTAGAAAGATCAAGACACAATTTCAGGAGCAGACATCAACAGGCTAAACCAGGTAGCAACACTTCTCACCCGAAAGCAGAATTTTTTGGTAACTTTGAACCAGAAACTTTAGCAGAACTTAACGGCGACTGAAGCACTGGACAATGACATTCTGGAGTCCGAGGAAGTTGATGACAAGTTGACACAGAACATTGATGCAATCAAACGATTCATGAAACGCTTTGAGGGACCTTGAACAGCAGTGGATACGTCAACACCATCTACTTCAACGTTCTCAGATACTGAGGAACTCAGCCAGCATCAATTTTCCAAAAGTCAATCTGCGAGTCTTTTCCGGGTAATGATATGGAATGGACTTCGTTCTTTGATTTGTTTAATGGAGCAGTAATCGACAACGGCTCTCTTCAAGGAAATCAAAAGTTGCAGTATCTCTAAGCGTCTGTAAAATGTGATGCCACCAAACTGCTGGCCTCGATACAAGTTTCCGATTACAACTTCGACATTGCTATAAATACTCTGATAAACAGTTACGAAAACAAGAGAGTCATAATTTGCACACACTGCATTCAATCGTTTCGTATCGATCACTGACAACGGATAATGCCAGAGACTTAAGAAACTTAATTGTAGCAATGGACGAACATCGGCTTGCCTTGAAGAACTTGGCTGAACAGGTCAACAGTCAAGACATCTTTTTGTCTACTTGAGCAGTGAGAAGCTGCCTAGAGAGACAAGAAAACAATGGGAGCTGTCTTCGAAGGGCAAGGAACCTCAGAAGTATGCAGAGCACAAATTTTCTTAGAGGAACGCGCACAAGCATTCGAGGCAACAGAGCCAAAAGGAATTGGAGCCCCAAAAGCTCAAGTGAACGGAAATCCACGACAATTGCACACACATTTGGCGACATTCGAGCAACGATGCGAATGTTGTGAAGAAAAGCACAAAATTTTTAAATGCGGGAAGTTCGAGAAACTTTCAGTAAGGGAACGTGCAGGGCTGATAAAAGTTAGAAAACTATGTTTCAATAGTCTGCGAACGGGACACAGATCAGAAGATTGCAATGGATCGAAGTGTAAGCAGTGTGGCAGAAAGCATCGTACTCTTCTTCATCGTGAAAGCAATCACAACAAAAAAACAAATCAGCAGACAACTAGCGAAATAACCAGCACTCAAGCGAAAGACAACCAGAATAACAACATTATAGCACCAACGACAATTGCCAAATGGATGAGGGATGAATTGTATGGGATGAAAACAAGTTCACAGGAGCTATGGCACAACGAACTTCAGAAGTAGTCTTTCTCCAAACGGCAATTGGTTCCGTTAATGTTCATGGCGAGACAATTCTACTTTAGGCATTTCTAGACTCAGCTTAAAGAAACTTATAAACGAAGCAACAGTATAACAGTTACAATTGATGAACAAAAGCAGCATCAAATCTCTTGGAGTAGATGGGACAGCTCAGGACAGCAAAGGTCGATTGGACCTTATTATCTCATCAAGAAGCAGATCGTCAACTGTCAAGATTAGTGCGTCAGTTTCGACACAAATGACTCAAAATCTGCCATCACAGTTCATTGACACCAGCCAATGGGAACAGTAAAAGGGTTGGAGCTTAGAGTTTGCTGCAAATATATTTGCTGTAAGTTTCATCGCTGTAGGATTTTTTTCTTTGTGAGTGATTGCTGTTAAATCAATTGCTCTAAGAATAATTGCTGCAAGATTAACTGTTCTAAGACTAGTTGATGAAAAGTTTTTATGCTATAGTAGTGATGGCTCTAAGGTAAGTTGCTGTTACATTAATTACTGTGAAAATATGGGCCGTAAGATTTTTTGATGTAAGATTAGTTGCTCTAAAACTAATTGATTTTAGATTATTTGTACAGGTTTATTTGTTCGGGGATTAATTGCTGTAAAATTAGTTCTCGTGCTATCTGCTGTTTAAGAGTCATTGCTGTACATTTAATTGCGTTAAGAATACTTCCTCTAAGAAATATTGTTGTGAGAATAGTTGCGTTCAAGTTTGTTGATTAATAAGTAATTGCTCAAAATATTTGCCGAAATAAAAAATGTTGCAGGATTTTTTTCGTAAGAATACTTGTTGTTTGGGATTATATGCCTTAGGATTAAAAGCTGCCAGATTAATTGCTTGAAATTTCCTTGCTGTATGATTTGTTTCTATAAGATTATTTGCTCTAATATTATTTGTGTAAGATTGGTTGCTGTAGTTTTAACAGCTGTTAGATAATTCGATGCAGGACAAAGCGCTATAAAGCTATTTGCTGTAAAGTTTTATCTATAAGTTTAATTGCTGTAAGATTAATTGCTAAAAGATTAATTATGCTATTGCTAATTGCCTCACGAGTGAATGCAGTAAATTTATTTGCTCTGAGATTATTTGCCGTTTAGTTAATTGCTGTAAAACCAATTTACTTCTGAAATATTAATAGCTGCAAGATCAATTGCTTTAAAAATAATTGCTAAAAATTAATTTGCTGTAAAATTAATTACCTTAAGGATTTTTGTTGTCAGAATAACTGCTGTTAGACTAAATGCCTTTAAAAACCTATTGTTATGATAATTATAGATTATGATTTACTGCTGTAGGAGATATTGCTGTAATATTAATTGCTCTAAAAATAATTGCAACAAGATTATTTGCAGGTTCAATTGCTAAAAGATTATTTGCTGTAATTAGAACTGCTTTTAATCTAAGTGCTGCAAATTACTAGCCGCTGTAAGATTACTTGGTCTAAGTTTAATTGGCGTAAAAGAATTGCTGTAAGATTAAGCCTTGTCAAATTAATTTCTCTTTAAAGGTAATTGCTGTAAGATTAAGAACTGCAAATTTAATTGTTATAAAATTGTTTTCTCTAAATATATTTGCAGTAAGATTTATCGGTATGCGATTAGTTTCTGTGTTGTTTGAGTGATTGCTGTTAAATCAATTGTTCTAAAATCAATTGCTGTACGATTAACTGCTCTTAGACCATTTGATTAAGGATTTTTTGCTATAATATTGATTGCTCTAAACTTAATTGCTGTTTCGTCGACTACTGTGAAAATATGTGCTCTAAGATTTTGGCCGTAAGATTTTTTGATGTAAGATTAATTGCTCTAAAATTAATTGATTTTCAATTATTTGTATAGGTTTAATTGCTCTGAGATCAATTGCTGTATAATTACTTCTCGTGCTAACTGCTGTTTAAGAGTAATTGCTGTACGTTTAATTGCTGTAAGGTTACTTTATGTGAGAATTATTGTTGTGAGAATAGTTGCGTTCAGGTTTGTTGATTAATAAGTAATTGATCTCAAAGTATTTGCCGAAAGATAAAATGTTGCAGGAATATTTTTGGTGAGAATAATTGTTGTTTGGGATTATCTGCTTTAAGGTTAAATGCTGTCAGATTAATTGCTTGAAATTTCCTTGCTGTATAATTTATTTCTGTAAGACTATTTACTCTAAAATTACTTGCTGTAAGATTGATTGCTGTAGTTCTAACAGCTTTAAGAAAATTTGATGCCAGACAAAGCGCTATAAAATTACTTGCTGTAAGAGTTTTATCTGTAAGTTTAATTGCTGTGAGATTAATTGCTAAAAGATTAATTACGCTATTGCTAATTGCTTTACGAGTGAATGCAGTAGAATTATTTACTCTGAGATTATTTGCTCTTCGAATATTGGCTGTAAAACCAATTTATTTCTGAAATATTATTAGCTGCTAGATCAATTGCTTTAAAAAATAATTGCTAAAAATTAATTTGCTGTAAAATTAATTGCCTTAAGGATTTTTGTTGTCAGAATAACTGCTGTTATACAAAATGCCTTTAAAAAACTATTGTTATGATAATTATAGATTACGATTTACTGCTGTAGGAGATATTGCTGTAATATTCATTTCTGCTCTAACAATAACTGCAACAAGGCTAATTGCAGGTTCAATTGCTATAAGATTATTTTCTGTAATAAAAACTGCTTTTAATCTAATTGCTGCAGATTACTAGCCGCTGTAAGATGACTTGGTCTAAGTTTAATTGGCGTAAAATTAATTGCTGTAAGATTAACGCTTGTCAGATTAATTGCTCTTTAAAGGTAATTGCTGTAAGATTAAGTACTGTAAAATTAATTGCTATCAGATTGTTTTCTCTAAATATATTTGCTGTAAGATTTATCGGTGTAGGATAAATTTCTGTGTTGTATCAGTGATTGCTGTTAAGTCAATTGCTCTTAGATTAATTGCTTCAAGATTAATTGCTGGAAAAATAATTATTGTAAGAATATGTGCTGTAAATTTAAGGGCCGTAAAATTTTTTGCTTTGAGATTAATTGCTCTAAAATCAATTGATTTCAAATTATTTGCATAGGCGTAGTTCCTATGAGATTAATTGCTGTAGAAATATTTCACGTACTTACCGCTGGTTAAGAAAATTTGCTGTACATTCAACTGCTGTAAGATTACTTTATCTGAGAATGTTGTCACAGATATCTTATGTTGTTTAAGTGAATATATATTTATAAATATATATATATATATATATATATATATATATATATATATATATATATCCTAACATATTTGTTGTGGATGAGAAAACCTATTTCTTATTGAAGGAAACGGGTAAATGAAGGTGGACAGTAAACTGTACACTGTGTTTTGCTCAGTGCAGAATGTATATTAACATAATCAGTTTTACGTTATCCACATTGTAGAAATAACGCGGATTTCTATGAAATTAGAGAAGACGTGAAACAGTTTTCATCAAAATCACTGCTGATTAAAGATATTTGGCGTAAAGTGGTCAATCAAATCGTGTTTTTCCCAAAAAAAAACAAATGCTCCTCTCACTCTTATTGTATTTTTTATCATGATTAGATGGTGATTGTATGTTTTATGATCACTAAGATTGGGCAATAAATGGATCTATTCCGTTTGTGCCTCCCCTCCCCCCCCCCCTCATCTTAGTGAATGTATAATACATGCATCCCCGTACGCAAATGCCATAATTATACATGAAGACTTTCTACACTCTAAATAATGTATAGGTAAATTTACCTGAACAGTGTGCAGGTAAGGCCAAGTGCAGGTAAAATTTACCTGCACAATTTTCCACGGAATTGCTTACCTGCACATTATTCAGGTAATTTACCTGCAATTTTTTTTTGTGATTTTAAGGTATCAGTTTCAAGGAAAATTTTTACAGGAAAACTGAGTTTGAAAATAAAATTCGTAGTTTTTCTTTTCAGATAGCAAAGACAATTCCATTAAGCTTCCCTATGATTTTTCCAAAGATGGACTGAATGAACAAAAAATTTAAAATATTTATCATTAACAAAATTTCATTTTCGTTTTTAAAACGTTTTCAAGATTTCCTAAATTGCTCTGGGACTTTTCTTGGACCGGAAGTTACTATTGAAAATAAATGAAAATAATGGTGAACAATGAATATAATTTTGTTGACTGAACTGAAAAAATTTAATCTTCCACTCTGCAAAAACACATTTAAACCAGAAACCGCAAACTCGGCTAGTTCCAAGCCTCCCCTGCTCTAAAGAAAAATTTGTTTTGGCAAATGGAAGACTGAGAATTTAATACATACCACCGAAAGTTATTCTGCACACTGAAGTCAGGCTGACTAGAAAAGTTGGACAATACTTATTTTTAAAAATTGGCGGAAACGTGCATGAAAATCGCCATTTATTCGGTTCTGGGAGTAATTGCAAGGTACTGTGTGTGAGGGTACTGGCTCAAAATGCTGTCATCTTAGAAGATATGGAAAAAAAATTGATGCAGGAATACTTGTTTCCAGGAGATATTTTTCGCTGCATTATGTATTGCTGTTGTAGAAATGGTGTTCTCATGGTCCTAAACATCGTTTTTTCCCTACCAATTACTTCAGCCTTGCACAACGTGGCATATAGTAGGCCCAAGTGAGCTGATAGATGAATTGAAACATCATCTGGTTTTTCGCCGATAACTCAAACACCAAAATTTACATAAGCTCTCGGGAGAATTTAACGTAACAGAAATCCGAAACAACCTCTAAAAAAACTTGACTCGACGAAACCTAATAATTGAGTCATGTCAATTACAACTAGGTATTTATAGGTTTGGACTATTATAACATGTAAAAATTCATCAGTATGGGCACTGCAAGGCACAACAAAATCTGAGCCTCTTGATCCTTTTTGGGGTAATTTGGATCAATGAGAAGAAAACAGAATTCATGAGGCATAATCTAACAATCACTTATAACGTGCAAAGAACTAATCACATAACAAAGGCCATACTTTGTCGAACAAATGATGCAAAACTGATTAAATTCAAAAATTTTTCTGAATACGGAAGTCAGTCTGACTAGAAAATTTGGCAAAAATTATTTTAAAAGACCGATAGAAACGTGAATCAAGTTTTTATGTATTCTATTGTTTGCATTAATCTTAATGTTATGTGTGCAAGGGTTTTTGCTCTAAATTCTGTCATCTCAAAAGAAATGGAGAGAACGTGACGTAGGAATACTTGTTCCCGGGATAAATTTTCCGATGTATTATGTTTTGCAGTTGAGAAATTGGTTTTCCGATGATGGCAAAATTGTTTTTTTCTTAAATTTACCTTAAACGTGCACAACGTGACATCTAGTAGCCAAATGTGAGCTGATATATTGATAGAAACAACATCAGGATTTTTGCCGATAACTCAAACACCAAAATTTACATAATGTCTCACGAGAATTTAATGAAACAGAAATCCGAAACAACCTCTAAAAAAAACTTGACTCGATGATGCCTATTAATTGAGTCATGTCAATTACAACTAGAGATTTATAGGTTTGGACTATTATAACATGTAAAAATTCATCAGTATGAGCACTGCAAGGCACAACAAAATCTGAGCCTCTTGATCCTTTTTGCGTAATTTGGATCAATGAGAAGAAAACAGAATTCATGAGGCATAATCTAACAATCACTTATAACGTGCAAAAAACTAATCACGTAACAAAGGCCATACTTTGTCGAACAAATGATGCAAAACTGATTAAATTCAAAAATTTTTCTGAATACGGAAGTCAGTCTGACTAGAAAATTTGGCAAAAATTATTTTAAAAGACCGATAGAAACGTGAATCAAATTTTTATGTATTCTATTGTTTGCATTAATCTTAGTGTTATTTGTGCAAGGGTTTTTGCTCTAAATTCTGTCATCTCAAAAGAAATGGAGAGAACGTGACGTAGGAATACTTGTTCCCGGGATAAATTTTCCGATGTATTATGTTTTGCAGTTGAGAAATTGGTTTTCCGATGATGGCAAAATTGTTTTTTTTTCTTAAATTTACCTTAAAAGTGAACAAGGTGACATCTAGTAGCCAAATGTGAGCTGATATATTGATAGAAACAACATCAGGATTTTTGCCGATAACTCAAACACCAAAATTTACATAATGTCTCACGAGAATTTAATGAAACAGAAATCCGAAATGTCCTATAAAAAAACTTGACTCGATGAAACCTATTAATTAAGTCATGTCAATTACAACTAGGGATTTATAGGTTTGGACTAATATAACATGTAAATTTTCATCAGTATGAGCACTGCAAGGCACAACAAAATCTGAGCCTCTTGTTCCTTTTTGGGGTAATTTGGATCAATGAGAAGAAAACAGAATTCATGAGGCATAATCTATCAATCACTTATAACGTGCAAAGAACTAATCACGTAAAAAAGGCCATACTTGGTCGAACAAATGATGCAAAACTGATTAAATTCAGAAATTTTCTGAATACGGAAGTCAGTCTGACTAGAAAATTTGGCAAAAATTATTTTAAAAGACCGATAGAAACGTGAATCAAATTTTTATGTATTCTGTTGTTTGTATTAATCTTATTGTTATCTGTGCAAGGGTTTTTGCTCTAAATATTGTCATCTGAAAAGAAATGGAGAGAACGTGACGTAGGAATGCTTGTTCCCGGGATAAATTCTCCGATGTATTTTGTTTTGCAGTTGAGAAATTGGTTTTCCGATGATGGCAAAATTGTTTTTTTCTCAAATTTACCTTAAATTTGCACAACGTGACATCTAGTAGCCAAATGTGAGCTGATATATTGATTGAAAAAACATCAGGATTTTTGCCGATAACTCAAACACTAAAATTTACATAATCTCTCACGAGAATTTAATGAAACAGAAATCCGAAATATCCTTTAAAAAAACTTGACTCGATGAAACCTATTAATTAAGTCATGTCAATTACAACTAGGGATTTATAGGTTTGGACTATTATAACATGTAAAATTTCATCAGTATGAGCACTGCAAGGCACAACAAAATCTGAGCATCTTGTTCCTTTTTGGGGTAATTTGGATCAATGAGAAGAAAACAGAATTCATGAGGCATAATCTAACAATCACTTATAACGTGCAAAGAAATAATCACGTAACAAAGGCCATACTTTGTCGAACAAATGATGCGAAACTGATTAAATTCAAAAATTTTTCTGAATACGGAAGTCAGTCTGAATAGAGATTTTGGCAAAAATTATTTTAAAAGACCGATAGAAACGTGAATCAAATTTTTGTGTATTCTGTTGTTTGCATTAATCTTAATGTTATATGTGCAAGGGTTTTTGCTCTAAATTCTGTCATCTCAAAAGAAATGGAGAAACGGGATAAATTTTCCGATGTGTTATGTTTTGCAGTTGAGAAATCGGTTTTCCGACGATGGCAAAATTGTTTTTTTTCTCAAATTTACCTTAAACGTGCACAACGTGACATCTAGTAGCCAAATGTGAGCTGATATATTGATTGAAACAACATCAGGATTTTTGCCGATAACTCAAACACCAAAATTTACATAATCTCTCACGAGAAATTAATGAAACAGAATTCCAAAATATCCTCTGAAAACTCGAATAGATGAGACCTACATATTGTGTCATGTCAATTACAACTAATGTTCTAAAGGTTTGAACTACTATAACATGTATAAATTCATCAGTATGAGAACTGCATGGCACAAAAAAGTCTGAGCCTCTTTTTCCTTTTTTGTGTAATTTGGATCATTTAGAGATAAACAAATTTCATGATGCAGAATCAAACAATCATATATAACGTGAGAAGAACTGATCATGTTACGAAGGCCATGCTTTGACAATCAAGTGATGGAAAACTGATTAAATTCCAAAATTTTTCCGAATACAGAAGTCAGTCTGACTAGAAAAATTGGACAAAAATTATTTTAAAAGATCGATAGAAACGTAATGTAAATCTCTATCTATTCGATTTTTGCACTAATTGCAACGCTATGTGATCACGGATACTGGCCCAAAATGCTGTCATCTCAGAGGAAATGGAGAGAACATAACATAGGAATACTTAATCCCGGGATAGATATTTTTCCGCTGTATTATAGTTTGCTGTTGGAAAATTGATTTTCCGATGGTCGCAATTATAGTTTTTTCCTCCAATTTACTTCAACAATGGACAAAGGGCACATAGTAGCCCTATGTGAGCTGATATATTATTTGAAACATGATCAGGCTTTTCACCGATAACTCAAACACCAAACTTTACGAGATCTCTCGCGGGATTTGAAACTAATAGCAATCCGAAACGTCCACTACAAAAAATTGACTTGGAGCAAACTTGAAGCGGGGTCAATCATTTCAGCAGCTGTAATTTAATAGGTTTGGACTATTTTAACATGTATAATTTCATCAGTAGGAGCACTGAAAGTCACAAAGAAAAACAGGCTCTTTTTCCCTTTTGGGGTAATTTGGATCATTTAGAGAAAAACAATGTTCATGATGCATAATCTAACAATCAATTATAACGTGCAGAGACCTGACTATGTTAATCAAGCCATGATTTGTCAAACAAAAGATTCAAAACATGTTAAATTCAAAAAGTTGCCTGAACACTAAAGTCAGTCTGACTGGAAAACTAGACAAAACTTGTTATAACCAATCGTTAGAAATGTGCATAAAATCTACATTATTCGGCTTTGCAGTTAATTGAACTATTAGGCTTTTGTTGGCCATGGCTCAAAAATTAAAATTCTCAAAAGAAATGAAGAGAACATGACGCAGGAATACTTGTTCCCGGTACAGATGTTTTGCCGCTTTATTATGTTTTGATGTTAGAAAATTCGTTTTGCGATGGTCGCAGGCATCTATTTCTTCCTCAATTTAACATCAGTCTTGCAAAACATGACATTTTGTAGCCCTATATGGTTTGACATTTTAGTTGAAACATCATCATGCTTTTCGCCGATAAATCAAACACCACATTTTACATAACTTCTTGCAAGATTTGAGCGTAACAACAATCCGAAACGTACGCTGTCGAAAATTGAAAAATTGAAGCCTAGAAGTTCTTCCGATCCGTTTAGAAGCTCTTATTTTATAGGTTTGGACTATTATAACAAATGTAAATTTATCAATGTGAGCACTGCAAGGCACAAAAAAATCTGAGCCTCTTTTCCCTTTTTTGTGTAATTTGGATCATTTAGAGATAAACAAAATTCATGATGCAGAATCAAACAATCACATATAACGTGAGAAGAACTGATCATGTTACGAAGGCCATGCTTTGTCAATCAAGTGATGGAAAACTGATTAAATTCAAAAGTTTTTCCGAATACAGAAGTCAGTTTGACTAGAAAGTTTGGACAAAAATTATTTTAAAAGATCGATAGAAACGTAATGTAAATCTCCATCTATTTGATTTTTGCACTAATTGCAACGCTATGTGATCAAAGATACTGGCCCAAAATGCTGTCATCTCAGAGGAAATGGAGAGAACATAACATAGGAAAACTTAATCCCGGGATAGATATTTTCCGATGGTCGCAATTATGGTTTTTTCCTCCAATTTACTTCAACATTGCACAAAGGGCACAGAGTAGCCCTATGTGAGCTGATATATTATTTGAAACATGATCAGGCTTTTCACCGATAACTCAAACACCAAACTTTACCAGATCTCTCGCGGGATTTGAAACTAACAGCAATCCGAAACGTCCACTACAAAAAATTGACTTAGAGAAAACTTGAAGCGGGGTCAATCATTTCAACAGCTGTAATTTCAAAGGTTTGGACTGTTTTAACATGTATAATTTCATCAGTAAGAGCACTGCAAGTCACAAAGAAAAACAGCCTCTTTTTCCTTTTTTGGGGTAATTTGGATCATTTAGAGGGAAACAATGTTCATGATGCATAATCTAACAATCAAATATAACGTGCAGAGAACTGATTATGTTAATCAAGCCATGATTTGTCAAACAAAAGATTCAAAACTTGTTAAATTCAAAAAGTTGTCTGAACACTAAAGTCAGTCTGACTGGAAAAGTAGACAAAACTTGTTATAACCAATCGTTAGAAATGTGCTTAAAATCTACATTATTCGGCTTTGCAGTTAATTGAACTATTAAGTTTTTGTTGGCCATGGCTCAAAAATTAAAATTCTCAGAAGAAATGAAGAGAACATGACGCAGGAATACTTGTTCCCGGTACAGATATTTTGCCGCTTTATTATGTTTTGATGTTAGAAAATTCGTTTTGCGATGGTCGCAGGCATCTATTTCTTCCTCACTTTAACCTCAACCTTGCACGGCTGGCATCTGGTAGCCCTATATGATTTGACATTTAGTTGATACAACAATTGAAATATCGTCAGGCTTTTCGTCGATGACGCAAACTCCGAAAATTGAATAATTTTTTGGGTTATTTGAAAAATTCCGCAGTCTCAAATGTCCTCTTAAAATCCTTCAATAGAAGAAACTTACAGTATTTACCACCTTCTTGATGAGCTCAAATGGCAATACCTTTCATTATTGTAACATTTATGATTGGGCTAGAATGAGCTCTGCAAAGTAGGAAAATTTGTAAGCCTTATCTTCTTTTAGTGCAATTTGGACATTTTAGAGAAATTTTTTAATCGTGATGCGTAACATAAACTTCACGTATGACGTGCAGAGACATTATGATGTGAGGCAAAACCGTGAAGAACAAAACAGAAGCTTTGAAATGTATTCAAAAACTTACAAAAATTCTGCAAACTCAAATCCGTCTTTATATATTACCTCAACAAATATTTTTCCAACCTATCAAAACAAATGTGCTTGACTCTTGCATGCATTCAATATTTTTTTGCTTTGTGGTGTTATTTTTTGTATTTGCTGATGAAACAATTGCAATTAAAGAGAAAAGAAGGGTATCAAAACTGTACAAATTAATCTTCTTTAGGTTTGTTTTTGCTTTTTGTTTATGAACGATTTTTTCTTTGCGGCTCTAGGGGATGTGCTTGAGCTCTTTACTTTGGATAAAACCCCAGCAGAGTAGGGGTCAAATAGAGTGTCCCCATATATATTTTTTATATTGTTTTATTTAGTTGAGAAGGTCAATTTTTGCCCTGTTTGCGCCGAACATCGTTTTTGGCCAATTTTCGACTATGTCGGGTGTGACATAGTAAAGTTGGAAATTTTTATGTCCCTATGACAAATTATAGTGATTGAGATTCCTCACTTGATGGAGAATATCACTATAAGTATATATTGTACCCCATTTCCGCACGTTTCGGTGGTCTATTTTAGCGAAAAATGAAACATGAAACATTGAAGTAAAAATTATATTTTTGAGGGCACGCTTTTTGTTTAAGACGATTTTTTATCTGAACTACTCTGCCAATTTGGCCGGGCACAGTCGCACTTTGTTTGTCCTAATCCCCTCTTGATTGCGGTGTTTATTGGTTTCTCAAGTCGGCCTAATCAACAAGTTGGAGGATAGAACTTGTTTTTTATCACATTGAGAAAGTAACTTAATGTTTTGTAATTTTTCGAATTTCTCATTAATTTTTTGACCAAAACGAGTGATTAATGGCTTAATCTGTTGCTTTTTGGACGTTCTTCACTGAAACGGCTAGTCACAGTACTGAAAATATTTTTTTGAACTGTTATTTAATGATGAATGAAGAAAAATGAATCTCTTCTCAATTTTTATGGCTGTGTGGGGTTTTGCGCAATTGAACAAGTTTTTCGGCGTGCGTTTTGTGTTTTCTAGACACTTTCTAAGTTGCTGAAGCTAATTGTATCAAATAATTGGGTTAATTCAACAATTTTTCTTTTTTCACGATTTCATCAAATTTCTGTGGATGTTGTTTTATGTCAAAACACACAAAACATCATAACCTTCATGGTGAGGTGGGAAATTTTTTCCCACCTCACGATGAAGGTTCGCCGTGACCTAGAACGTGGAAGTGGACCAGAATTACACCCACAAATACGCCGGGAACTCTGTTTCACGTTATTTTACGTCTGGTCCGGAGATCTTGGGCTTCGATTTTAGCCCAAAAAATGGGGTACAGAACAGTATTTTGTTAATATCTGCTGAACTACTGGACCAAATTAAACGAAAGTGGTCGCATTCTGTTGGCACTGAACCCCTCTTGCTTGCAGTATTTGGTTGGTTTCCCAAATCGGCCTAATCAAAAAGTTATTAATGTTCAAATTTGAAATAGGCCGAATTTTCGGGCTATTCTGGGTGACCCAAATTTCGGTACAACAAAACGCGCGATTTACCCAACAAGTGTTAGTGTTTTAGAATCCTCAGTTAGTGGGGAGTATGCCCATATATATTTTCCATAGCGTTTTACGGAATTGAGATGGTCAAATTTGGCTCTGAAGTTAGGTCACCATGCTTTTTTGGTGATTTGGTACCGTACCTTATAATTGCTATAACTCCTTGAAGAATGTACCGACTGTGCTCATTTTTTAATATGATGCGTATCTCAAGCAGTGCTACAAACAGTACTAAGGGCGTTTATTTTGGTTCAGCCGTTTTAGAGAAATTGGCCAGTACACTTGCCCACCGTTTTAGCCCCAGAAGCGATTGACACCATCCGGCACCAGTTTTGAATCTTTGAATTTTGTGACTTCAGGTTACAAAATTAGTGTTCTGAATAGCCCGTCTAATGGTGATTCTGAATATGTATACTTTATATAGCGTTTTTGCAGGTTTAGAGGTTCAATTTTGGCTCTGCAGACCGAGTACTCTGCTTCTTTGGCCATTTGGTACGGTACCTTTATGTTGGAATATCTCCATGTAGAGTGAACCGATTTTTGATCTGTTTGTTGATTTGAACTCAACTTGAGCCGTACTTGAATCCCTGTAAATAGCGTTTTGTTTCTTTCAGCCGTTTTTGAGAAATTGGCCAGGACACATACCCCATTTTGAGCTATTCGTGTCCGGTACTTTCCCTGTACCTACATGTTTGACCACTAAAACTAGCTCATTTAGGCTCGACAATTAGTTCGTTAGACTCCTTTGATAATGGGGATTGTCCCCATATATACTTTACCCCCACATTTTATGTAGTTGAGATGTTCAATTTTAGCTCTGAAGGTGAAGCATCTCTCCTCTAAGGCCATTTGGTACGGTACCTATTTTTTGCTATAACTCCTTGAAGAGTGCACCGATTGGGCTCATTTTCTGATATGACACGTGTCTCAAGCAGTGCTACAAACTGTACCAAGGGTGTTTTTTTTTGTTCAGCTGTTTTCGAGAAATTGGCCAGGGAACTTGGCCCCGGTTTGACCTCCTGAGGAGAGAAGCGCTACCATGAATACGATATTAAACTATATTATTCGTCTCTGGTCATGTCGTCTGTCACCTTGACACACTATGTGTGGCTTGGGTGGTTATAAGCACTAGTTATAATGAGTGGTTATAGTGGTTATAATGTGGTGTTATAGTACAGAAACAGGGCCCGAAATGGGTCGTTTTGGTCATTTGGTACGGTACCTTGATGTTGGAATATCTCCTCGTAGAGTGAACCGATTTTTGATCTGTTTTTTGATTTCAACTCAGCTTGAGCCGTACTTGAATACCTGTAAATAGCGTTTTGTTTCTTTCAGCCGTTTTCGAGAAATTGGCCAAGACACATACGGTCATTTTGCCGTTTTAGTGACCGGTACGTTTCGTGTTTCTACTTGTGAAATGTTGAAAATTATTGTTTTGACTGCACAAATAGGTGCATTGAACTCCGTTTGTAACGGGGAATCTCCCCATATATACTTTGTATAGGGTTTTCCGAGATCTAGGGGGTCAATTTTCACTCTGCAAGTGACCCCCCAACCCCCGTGAATATATGCCCAAAATCGTGTATTTTCCTTGTGAAAGTAGGAAAATTGTTGTTTTGGGGTACCAGTATCGGCACTGTAGTCCCCATGTTTTGTGGGTAAACTCTATTCCAATTTTCAGCCATATTGGTTGAGGGGTTGATCTTCTCTCCTCTTATTACTTATATATACTATTATTCTAAGGTGAGGGCGTTTCGCCCCATGGGGTGCACCTCCCCCCCCCCCCCTGTCCCGTTGAGACACCGGTTAGTCGGTCCCCCCCGCTGAGCTTTGGTGCACCCCATGATGGGGATGTAGTTGCGGTGCGTGCGTGCGTGCGGGCGTTTTTCGAGCGTTTTTTGGGCGTCCTTCTTCGTGTTTGTGTTTCGCTGTGTCTGTGTTTGTTTTCTTTTTAAGCTAAAGCTCTGATTTTTCAGAGCTTTTGTTTGTCTTTGAGGAGCAGCAGCAGCAGACGTCAAACAGTGAGTACGCACGTTGTGCTTTCTTTGTTTTCTGCTTTCCAGCGCTCACAGTGATGGCCTGAGCATTTTTTGGTGCTTGCTCAGCGCCTCCTGTGGCCAAGCGCTGCAATTATTTTAGTCGTGTGTCAGCACTCATCGAGTGCGTTTTTCTTCCGCAGCGCTGCCTAGTAGCAGTGCAGTTTGGGCGTAGGCGCTCACAGAGATGGCTTGAGCAGTGTGATTTTCTTTTTTTTTTGCTCCAAGCCTCCTGTGACCAAGCGCCGCAATTATTTCAGTCGTGTGTCAGCACTCATCGAGTGCGTTTTTTTGCGCAGCGCTGCCTAGAAGCAGTGAATTTAGGGTTGTAGGCACTCACAGTGATGGTTTGTGCTCTTTGTGTGTTTTGTTCTGCTCAGGCCTTAGAAGCGCTTTCATTTTGGTGCTTTTTTCGTCTGAATGAGGTTGCCATTTTCCTCAAGTTCGCTAGTTATTTCATCAAAATTCTTCTATCTTTGTAATTTTTCTGGCCTCATAGCGCCGCAAACCCCCATATAACAAAATTTAGATACTTGTCAGTTGGTATATGATCCAAAAAGGGTGATGAATGCGTTTGAAAGACGACAAATGGTGTCCATCTAAGCAAATTTCCTATAACTCAAAATTTGTTTCAAACTTTATAGTAGTCGGTATTCCAAGACAAAACACATTTTTCCATGATTCATAGTAATGGCTTGATCCTGCAAACGCGATTGATTGTGAAAAATGCTGGAAAACTCTTGAACTGGAAATTGGTTCGAAAAAAATAGGCAATTTCGAGTCCAATTTGCTTCTGTTTCTGAGAGGCTGTAGGTGTCCTTTTTCACGACCATCTGGAGAAACATAAAATGGTTTCTAAGGGTCGATACTGTTTCCAAATGCTTTGTACACATTTGGAAACGGGTGCATAAAAAATCTGAGGCCTCAGAAGCCCTTTCATCTTGGTGCTTTTTTCGTCTGAATGAGGTTGCCATTTTTCTGTAGTTCGCTGTTTTTTTCATCAAAATTCTTCTATCTTTGTAATTTTTCTGGCCCCATAGCTCCGCAAACCCCCATGTAACAGACCTTAGATACCTGTCACTTGATATATGATCCAAAAAGGGTGATGAATGCGATTGAAAGACGACAAATGGTGTCCATCTAAGCAAATTTCCTATAACTCAAAAATTGTTTCAAAGTTTATAGTTGTCGGTATTCCGAGACAACACATTTTTCCCTGATTCATAGTAATGGCTTGATCCTGCAAACGCTATTGATAGTGAAAAATGCTAGAAAACTCTTGAACTGGAAATTGGTTCGAAAAAAATAGGCAATTTCGAGTCCAATTTGCTTCTGTTTCTGAGAAGCTGTAGGTGTCCTTTTTCACGACCATCTGGAGAAACATAAAATGGTTTCTAAGGGTCGATACTGTTTCCAAATGCTTTGTACACATTTGAAAAACGGGTGCATAAAAAGTCTGAGGCCTCAGAAGCCCTTTCATCTTGGTGCTTTTTTCGTCTGAATGAGGTTGCCATTTTTCTGTAGTTCGCTAGTTATTTCATCAAAATTCTTCTATCTTTGTAATTTTTCTGGCATCATAGCTCCGCAAACCCCCATATAACAAACTTTAGATACCTGTCACTTGATATATGATCCAAAAAGGGTGATGAATGCGATTGAAAGACGACAAATGGTGTCCATCTAAGCAAATTTCCTATAACTCAAAATTTGTTTCAAACTTTATAGTTGGCGGTATTCCGAGACAACACATTTTTCCCTGATTCATAGTAATCGCTTGATCCTGCAAACGCGATTGATTGTGAAAAATGCTGGAAAACTCTTGAACTGGAAATTGGTTCGAAAAAAATAGGCAATTTCGAGTCCAATTTGCTTCTGTTTCTGAGAGGCTGTAGGTGTCCTTTTTCACGACCATCTGGAGAAACATAAAATGGTTTCTAAGGGTCGATACTGTTTCCAAATTCTTTGTACACATTTGGAAACGGGTGCATAAAAAATCTGAGGCCTCAGAAGCCCTTTCATCTTGGTGCTTTTTTCGTCTGAATGAGGTTGCCATTTTTCTGTAGTTCGCTGTTTTTTTCATCAAAATTCTTCTATCTTTGTAATTTTTCTGGTCTCATAGCTCCGCAAACCCCCACATAACAGACTTTAGATACCTGTCACTTGATATATGATCCAAAAAGGGTGATGAATGCGATTGAAAGACGACAAATGGTGTCCATCTAAGCAAATTTCCTATAACTCAAAATTTGTTTCAAACTTTATAGTTGTCGGTATTCCGAGACAACACATTTTTCCCTGATTCATAGTAATGGCTTGATCCTGCAAACGCGATTGATTGTGAAAAATGCTAGAAAACTCTTGAACTGGATATTGGTTCGAAAAAAATAGGCAATTTCGAGTCCAATTTGCTTCTGTTTCTGAGAAGCTGTTGGTGTCCTTTTTCCCGACCATCTGGAGAAACATAAAATGGTTTCTAAGGGTCGATACTGTTTCCAAATGCTTTGAACACATTTGGAAACGGGTGCATAAAAAATCTGAGGCCTCAGAAGCCCTTTCATCTTGGTGCTTTTTTCGTCTGAATGAGGTTGCCATTTTTCTCAAGTTCGCTATTTATTTCATCAAAATTCTTCTATCTTCGTAATTTTTCTGGCCTCGTTGTGCCGCAAACCTCCATATAGCAGGCTGTAGATGCCTTTTGAATAATATTTGATCAAAAAAGGGTGATGAATACGTTTGAAAGATGTCAAATGGCGTCCATCTAAGCAAATTTCCTATAACTCAAAATTTGTTTCAAACTTTATAGTTGTCGGTATTCCGAGACAAAACACATTTTTCCCTGATTCATAGTAATGACTTGTTCATGCAAACGCAATTGAATGTGAAAAACGCTAGAAAACTCTTGAAATGGAAATTGGTTTAATGAAATAGAGAATTTTGAGTCTAATTTGCTTCTGTTTCTGAGAAGCTGTTGGTGTCCTTTTTCCCGACCATCTGGAGAAACATAAAATGGTTTCTAAGGGTCGATACTGTTTCCAAATGCTTTGTACACATTTGGAAACGGGTGCATAAAAAATCTGAGGCCTCAGAAGCCCTTTCATCTTGGTGCTTTTTTCGTCTGAATGAGGTTGCCATTTTTCTGTAGTTCGCTAGTTATTTCATCAAAATTCTTTCATCTTTGTAATTTTTCTGGCCTCATAGCTCCGCAAAGCCCCATATAACAGACTTTAGATACCTGTCACTTGATATATGATCCAAAAAGGGTGATGAATGCGATTGAAAGACGACAAATGGTGTCCATCTAAGCAAATTTCCTATAACTCAAAATTTGTTTCAAACTTTATAGTTGTCGGTATTCCGAGACAACACATTTTCCCTGATTCATAGTAATGGCTTGATCCTGCAAACGCGATTGATTGTGAAAATTGCTGGAAAACTCTTGAACAGGAAATTGGTTCGAAAAAAATAGGCAATTTCGAGTCCAATTTGCTTCTGTTTCTGAGAGGCTGTAGGTGTCCTTTTTCACGACCATCTGGAGAAACATAAAATGGTTTCTAAGGGTCGATACTATTTCCAAATGCTTTGTACACATTTGGAAATGGGTGCATAAAAAATCTGAGGCCTCAGAAGCCCTTTCATCTTGGTGCTTTTTCCGTCTGAATGAGGTTGCCATTTTTCTGTAGTTCGCTGTTTTTTTCATCAAAATTCTTCTATCTTTGTAATTTTTCTGGTCTCATAGCTCCGCAAACCCCCATATAACATACTTTAGATACCGGTCACTTGATATATGATCCAAAAAGGGTGATGAATGCGATTGAAAGACGACAAATGGTGTCCATCTAAGCAAATTTCCTATAACTCAAAATTTGTTTCAAACTTTATAGTTGTCGGTATTCCGAGACAACACATTTTTCCCTGATTCATATTAATGGCTTGATCCTGCAAACGCGATTGATTGTGAAAAATGCTAGAAAACTCTTGAACTGGAAATTGGTTCGAAAAAAATAGGCAATTTCGAGTCCAATTTGCTTCTGTTTCTGAGAAGCTGTTGGTGTCCTTTTTCCCGACCATCTGGAGAAACATAAAATGGTTTCTAAGGGTCAATACTATTTCCAAACGCTTTGTACAAATTTGGAAACGGGTGCATAAAAAATCTGAGGCCTCAGAAGCCCTTTCATCTTGGTGCTTTTTTCGTCTGAATGAGGTTGCCATTTTTCTGTAGTTCGCTGTTTTTTTCATCAAAATTCTTCTATCTTTGTAATTTTTCTGGCCTCGATGCGCCGCAAACCCCCATATAACAGACATTAGATACCTGTCACTTGATATATGATCCAAAAAGGGTGATGAATGCGTTTGAAAGACGACAAATGGTGTCCATCTAAGCAAATTTCCTATAACTCAAAATTTGTTTCAAACTTTATAGTTGTCGGTATTCCGAGACAAATTACATTTTTCCCTGATTCATAGTAATGACTTGTTCATGCAAACGCAATTGAATGTGAAAAACACTAGAAAACTCTTGAAATGGAAATTGGTTTAATAAAATAGAGAATTTTGAGTCTAATTTGCTTCTGTTTCGGAGAAGCTGTTGGTGTCCTTTTTCCCGACCATCTGGAGAAACATAAAATGGTTTCTAAGGGTCGATACTGTTTCCAAATGCTTTGTACACATTTGGAAACGGGTGCATAAAAAATCTGAGGCCTCAGAAGCCCTTTCATCTTGGTCCTTTTTTCGTCTGAATGAGGTTGCCATTTTTCTCAAGTTCGCTATTTATTTCATCAAAATTCTTCTATCTTCGTAATTTTTCTGGCCTCGTTGTGCCGCAAACCTCCATATAGCAGGCTGCAGATACCTTTTGAACAAAATTTGATCAAAAAAGGGTGATGAATACGTTTGAAAGATGTCAAATGGCGTCCATCTAAGCAAATTTCCTATAACTGAAATTTGTTTCAAATTTATAGTAGTCATATTCCGAGACAAAACACATTTTTCCATGATTCACAGTAATGGCTTGGTCATGCAAAAGCGATTGAATGTGAAAAACGCTTGAAAACTCTTGAACTGGAAATGGGTTGGAAAAAAATAGAATTTTGGGTCCAATTTGCTTCTGTTTCTGAGAGGCTGTTGGTGTCCTTTTTCACGACCATCTGGAGAAACATAGAATTGTTTCTAAGGGTCGATACTGTTTCCAAATGCTTTGTACACATTTGGAAACGGGTGCATAAAAAATCTGAGGCCTCAGAAGCCCTTTCATCTTGGTGCTTTTTTCGTCTGAATGAGGTTGCCATTTTTCTCAAGTTCGCTATTTATTTCATCCAATTTCTTCTATCTTTGTAATTTTTCTGGCCTCATAGCGCCGCAAAACCCCATATAACAGGCTGTAGATACTTTTTGATTGATATATGATCAAAAAGAGTGATGAATAATTTTGAAAGATGACAAATGGCGTCCATCTAAGCAAATTTCCTATAACTCAATATTTGTTTCAAACTTTATAATTGTCGGTATTCCGAGACGGAAAACATTTTTCCCTGATTCATAGTAATGGCCTGATCATGCAAACGCGATTGAATGTGAAAAATGCTAGAAAACTCTTGAACTGGAAATTGGTTCGAAAAAAATATAGAATTTTGAGTTCAATTTGCTTCTGTTTCTGAGAAGCTGTTGGTGTCCTTTTTCCCGACCATCTGGAGAAAAATAAAATGGTTTCTAAGGGTCGATACTGTTTCCAAATGCTTTGTACACATTTAGAAACGGCTGCATAAAAAATCTGAGGCCTCAGAAGCCCTTTCATCTTGGTGCTTTTTTCGTCTGAATGAGGTTGCCATTTTTCTGTAGTTCGCTGTTTTTTTCATCAAAATTCTTCTATCTTCCTAATTTTTCTGGCCTCGATGCGCCGCAAACCCCCATATAACAGACTTTAGATACCTGTCACTTGATATATGATCCAAAAAGGGTGATGAATGCGATTGAAAGACGACAAATGGTGTCCATCTAAGCAAATTTCCTATAACTCAAAATTTGTTTCGAACTTTATAGTTGTCGGTATTCCGAGACAAAACACATTTTTCCCTGATTCATAGTAATGACTTGCTCATGCAAACGCAATTGAATGTGAAAAACTCTAGAAAACTCTTGAAATGGAAATTGGTTTAATAAAATAGAGAATTTTGAGTCCAATTTGCTTCTGTTTCTGAGAAGCTGTTGGTGTCCTTTTTCCCGACCATCTGGAGAAACATAAAATGGTTTCTAAGGGTCGATACTGTTTCCAAATGCTTTGTACACATTTGGAAACGGGTGCATAAAAAATCTGAGGCCTCAGAAGCCCTTTCATCTTGGTGCTTTTTTCGTCTGAATGAGGTTGCCATTTTTCTCAAGTTCGCTATTTATTTCATCAAAATTCTTCTATCTTCGTAATTTTTCTGGCCTCGTTGTGCCGCAAACCTCCATAAAGCAGGCTGTGGATGCCTTTTGAATAATATTTGATCAAAAAAGGGTGATGAATACGTTTGAAAGATGTCAAATGGCGTCCATCTAAGCAAATTTCCTATAACTCAAAATTTGTTTCAAACTTTATAGTTGTCGGTATTCCGAGACAAAACACATTTTTCCCTGATTCATAGTAATTACTTGTTCATGCAAACGCAATTGAATGTGAAAAACGCTAGAAAACTCTTGAAATGGAAATTGGTTTAAAAAAAAATAGAGAATTTTGAGTCCAATTTGCTTCTGTTTCTGAGAAGCTGTTGGTGTCCTTTTTCCCGACCATCTGGAGAAACATAAAATGGTTTCTAAGGGTCGATACTGTTTCCAAATGCTTTGTACACATTTGGAAACGGGTGCATAAAAAATCTGAGGCCTCAGAAGCCCTTTCATCTTGGTGCTTTTTTCGTCTGAATGAGGTTGCCATTTTTCTCAAGTTCGCTATTTATTTCATCCAATTTCTTCTATCTTTGTAATTTTTCTGGCATCATAGCGCCGCAAAACCCCATATAACAGGCTGTAGGTACTTTTTGATTGATATATGATCAAAAAGAGTGATGAATACTTTTGAAAGATGACAAATGGCGTCCATCTAAGCAAATTTCCTATAACTCAATATTTGTTTCAAACTTTATAATTGTCGGTATTCCGAGACGGAACACATTTTTCCCTGATTCATAGTAATGGCTCAATCATGCAAACGCGATTGAATGTGAAAAATGCTAGAAAACTCTTGAACTGGAAATTGGTTCGAAAAAAATATAGAATTTTGAGTTCAATTTGCTTCTGTTTCTGAGAAGCTGTTGGTGTCCTTTTTCCCGACCATCTGGAGAAAATTAAAATGGTTTCTAAGGGTCGATACTGTTTCCAAATGCTTTGTACACACTTAGAAACGGCTGCATAAAAAATCTGAGGCCTCAGAAGCCCTTTCATCTTGGTGCTTTTTTCGTCTGAATGAGGTTGCCATTTTTCTGTAGTTCGCTGTTTTTTTCATCGAAATTCTTCTATCTTCCTAATTTTTCTGGCCTCGATGCGCCGCAAACCCCCATATAGCAGACTGTAGCTGCCTTTTGAACAATATTTGATCAAAAAAAGGGTGATGAATACGTTTGAAAGATGTCAAATGGCGTCCATATAAGCAAATTTCCTATAACTCAAAATTTGTTTCAAACTTTATAGTTGTCGGTATTCCGAGACAAAACACATTTTTCCCTAATCCATAGTAATGACTTGTTCATGCAAACGCAATTGAATGTGAAAAACGCTAGAAAACTCTTGAAATGGAAATTGGTTTAATAAAATAGAGAATTTTGAGTCTAATTTGCTTCTGTTTCTGAGAAGCTGTTGGTGTCCTTTTTCACGACCATCTGGAGAAACATAAAATGGTTTCTAAGGGTCGATACTATTTCCAAATGCTTTGTACACATTTGGAAACGGGTGCATAAAAAATCTGAGGCCTCAGAAGCCCTTTCATCTTGGTGCTTTTTTCGTCTGAATGAGGTTGCCATTTTTCTCAAGTTCGCTATTTATTTCATCAAAATTCTTCTATCTTCGTTATTTTTCTGGCCTCGTTGTGCCGCAAACCTCCATATAGCAGGCTGTAGATGCCTTTTGAACAAAATTTGATCAAAAAAGGGTGATGAATACGTTTGAAAGATGTCAAATGGCGTCCATCTAAGCAAATTTCCTATAACTGAAATTTGTTTCAAACTTTATAGTAGTCATATTCCGAGACAAAACACAATTTTCCATGATTCACAGTAATGGTGTGGTCGTGCAAATGCAATTGAAGGTGAAAAATGCTAGAAAACTCTTGAACTGGAAATTGGTTCGAAAAAAATATAGAATTTTGAGTTCAATTTGCTTCTGTTTCTGAGAGGCTGTTGGTGTCCTTTTTCTCGACCATCTGGAGAAATATAAAATGGTTTCTAAGGGTCGATACTGTTTCCAAATGCTTTGTACTCATTTGAAAAGGGGTGCATAAAAAATCTGAAAACTCAGAAGCCCTTTCATCTTGGTGCTTTTTCGTCTGAATGAGGTTGCCATTTTTCTGAAGTTCGCTATTTATTTCATCAAAATTCTTCTATCTTTGTAATTTTTCTGGCCTCATAGCGCCGCAAAACCCCATATAATAGGCTGTAGATACTTTTTGATTGATATATGATCAAAAAGGGTGATGAATACTTTTGAAAGATGACAAATGGCGTCCATCTAAGCAAATTTCCTATAACTCAATATTTGTTTCAAACTTTATAATTGTCGGTATTCCGAGACGGAACACATTTTTCCCTGATTCATAGTAATGGCTTGATCATGCAAACGCGATTGAATGTGAAAAATGCTGGAAAACTCTTGAACTGGAAATTGGTTCGAAAAAAATATAGAATTATGAGTTCAATTTGCTTCTGTTTCTGAGAGGCTGTTGGTGTCCTTTTTCTCGACCATCTGGAGAAATATAAAATGGTTTCTAAGGGTCGATACTGTTTCCAAATGCTTTGCACTCATCTGGAAAGGGGTGCATAAAAAATCTGAAAACTCAGAAGCCCTTTCATCTTGGTGCTTTTTTCGTCTGAATGAGGTTGCCATTTTTCTGAAGTTCGCAATTTATTTCATCAAAATTCTTCTATCTTTGTAATTTTTCTGGCCTCATAGCGCCGCAAAACCCCATATAACAGGCTGTAGATACTTTTTGATTGATATATGATCAAAAAGGGTGATCAATACTTTTGAAAGATGACAAATGGCGTCCATCTAAGCAAATTTCCTATAACTCAATATTTGTTTCAAACTTTATAATTGTCGGTATTCCGAGACGGAACACATTTTTCCCTGATTCATAGTAATGGCTTGATCATGCAAACGCGATTGAATGTGAAAAATGCTGGAAAACTCTTGAACTGGAAATTGGTTCGAAAAAAATTTAGAATTTTGAGTTCAATTTGCTTCTGTTTCTGAGAAGCTGTTGGTGTCCTTTTTCACGACCATCTGGAGAAACATAAAATGGTTTCTAAGGGTCGATACTATTTCCAAATGCTTTGTACACATTTGGAAACGGGTGCATAAAAAATCTGAGGCCTCAGAAGCCCTTTCATCTTGGTGCTTTTTTCGTCTGAATGAGGTTGCCATTTTTCTCAAGTTCGCTATTTATTTCATCAAAATTCTTCTATCTTCGTAATTTTTCTGGGCTCGACGCGCCGTAAACCCCCAAATAGCAGGCTGTAGATGCCTTTTGAACAATATTTGATCGAAAAAGGGTGATGAATACGTTTGAAAGATGTCAAATGGCGTCCATCTAAGCAAATTTCCTATAACTGAAATTTGTTTCAAACTTTATAGTAGTCATATTCCGAGACAAAACACAATTTTCCATGATTCACAGTAATGGTGTGGTCGTGCAAATGCAATTGAAGGTGAAAAATGCTAGAAAACTCTTGAACTGGAAATTGGTTCGAAAAAAATATAGAATTTTGAGTTCAATTTGCTTCTGTTTCTGAGAGGCTGTTGGTGTCCTTTTTCTCGACCATCTGGAGAAATATAAAATGGTTTCTAAGGGTCGATACTGTTTCCAAATGCTTTGTACTCATTTGAAAAGGGGTGCATAAAAAATCTGAAAACTCAGAAGCCCTTTCATCTTGGTGCTTTTTCGTCTGAATGAGGTTGCCATTTTTCTGAAGTTCGCTATTTATTTCATCAAAATTCTTCTATCTTTGTAATTCTTCTGGCCTCATAGCGCCGCAAAACCCCATATAATAGGCTGTAGATACTTTTTGATTGATATATGATCAAAAAGGGTGATGAATACTTTTGAAAGATGACAAATGGCGTCCATCTAAGCAAATTTCCTATAACTCAATATTTGTTTCAAACTTTATAATTGTCGGTATTCCGAGACGGAACACATTTTTGCCTGATTCATAGTAATGGCTTGATCATGCAAACGCGATTGAATGTGAAAAATGCTGGAAAACTCTTGAACTGGAAATTGGTTCGAAAAAAATATAGAATTATGAGTTCAATTTGCTTCTGTTTCTGAGAGGCTGTTGGTGTCCTTTTTCTCGACCATCTGGAGAAATATAAAATGGTTTCTAAGGGTCGATACTGTTTCCAAATGCTTTGTACTCATTTGGAAAATGGTGCATAAAAAATCTGAAAACTCAGAAGCCCTTTCATCTTGGTGCTTTTTTCGTCTGAATGAGGTTGCCATTTTTCTGAAGTTCGCTCTTTATTTCATCAAAATTCTTCTATCTTTGTAATTTTTCTGGCCTCATAGCGCCGCAAAACCCCATATAACAGGCTGTAGATACTTTTTGATTGATATTTGATCAAAAAGGGTGATGAATACTTTTGAAAGATGACAAATGGCGTCCATCTAAGCAAATTTCCTATAACTCAATATTTGTTTCAAACTTTATAATTGTCGGTATTCCGAGACGGAACACATTTTTCCCTGATTCATAGTAATGGCTTGACCATGCAAACGCGATTAAATGTGAAAAATGCTGGAAAACTCTTGAACTGGAAATTGGTTCGAAAAAAATATAGAATTTTGAGTTCAATTTGCTTCTGTTTCTGAGAGGCTGTAGGTGTCCTTTTTCACGACCATCTGGAGAAACATAAAATGGTTTCTAAGGGTCGATACTGTTTCCAAATGCTTTGTACACATTTGGAAACGGGTGCATAAAGAATTTGAGGCCTCGGAAGCCCTTTCATCTTGGTGCTTTTTTCGTCTGAATGAGGTTGCCATTTTCCTCAAGTTCGCTATTTATTTCATCAAAATTCTTGTATCTTTGTTTTTTTTCTGAACTCATAGCACCGCAAACCCCCATACAACAAGATGTAGCTACTTTTTGATTGATATATGATCAAAAAAGAGTGATGAATACTTTTGAAAGATGACAAATGGCGTCCATCTAAGCAAATTTCCTATAACTGAAATTTGTTCCAAACTTTATAGTAGTCGGTATTCCAAGACAAAACACATTTTTCTATGATTCATAGTAATGGTTTGGTTATGCAAACGCGATTGAATGTGACAAATGCTCGAAATCTCTTGTACTGGAAGTTGGTTCGAAAAAAATATAGAATTTTGAGTCCAATTTGCTTCTGTTTCTGAGAGGCTGTTGGTGGCCTTTTTCTCGACCATCTGGAGAAATATAAAATGGTTTCTAATGGTCGATACTGTTTCCAAATGCTTTGTACACATTTTGAAACGGGTGCATAAAAAATCTGAGGCCTCGGAAGCCCTTTCATCTTGGTGCTTTTTTCGTCTGAATGAGGTTGCCATTTTCCTCAAGTTCGCTATTTATTTCATCAAAATTCTTCTATCTTCGTAATTTTTCTGGGCTCGACGCGCCGTAAACCCCCAAATAGCAGGCTGTAGATGCCTTTTGAACAATATTTGATCAACAAAAGGGTGATGAATACGTTTGAAAGATGTCAAATGGCGTCCATCTAAGCAAATTTCTTATAACTGAAATTTGTTTCAAACTTTATAGTATTCGGTGTTCCGGGACAAAACACATTTTTCCATGATTCACAGTAATGACTTGGTCATGCAAAAGCGATTGAATATGAAAAACGCTTGAAAACTCTTGAACTGGAAATGGGTTGGAAAAAAAATAGAATTTTGTGTCCAATTTGCTTCTGTTTCTGAGAGGCTGTTAGTGTCCTTTTTCACGACCATCTGGAGAAACATAGAATTGTTTCTAAGGGTCGATACTGTTTCCAAATGCTTTGTACATATTTGGAATTGGGTGCATAAAAAATCTGAGGCCTCAGAAGCCCTTTCATCTTGGTGCTTTTTTCGTCTGAATGAGGTTGCCATTTTTCTGAAGTTTCGCTATTTTTTTCATCAAAATTCTTCTATCTTTGTAATTTTTGGGCCCTAAAGTGCCCTAAGCCCCATATAACCGGCCATCAAAACCTTTTGATTGAAATGAGACGAAATATGCAATGGATCGGTCGGAAAGATGATAAGCAATTTCCCTATAACCGAAATTTGTTTCGTTTATTTAGAGACAGAAGACCTTTTTCTTATTTATAGTAATGATTTGTTCGTGCAAACGCAATAAAAGGTTAAAGAAGCAAAAAAATTGGTTGCAATTGACCTATAAATTGTTTGCAATTGATTTTTTCAAAACAGATGCCGGGATTCAAAAGACAGTATTTACTTTTGTTTCTAGATGCCTCGATCTTATGTCCGGAAGAGATCTGCAAACACGACTATGGGTTATCTCAAAATTGTTGCAAAACAAAAGGTTGAAAGGGGCTCATCAATTCGAGAAGCATCGAGGAGAACTGGTGTCCCGTACTCTACTCTGAGACGTTTTGTGCGCAATGAATCTTGTTCCAAAACCGGGAGGCCTGCTCTATTCAGCGAATATCAGCAGAAGACAATATTCAAAGCGCTCTCTTTCACGTACTTGACTGTTAAGCAACTCAGAAAACACGTGTTTTTGTTTTCCAAAAACATGAGGGTTCAGATTCCAGCATCGTGGAAAATGCAAAAACTTGTCGGTTACGAGTGGTGTCTCTCATTTATTAAGAAGTTTCCTAACGTTGGTCTCTTCATAAAGAAGTCAAAGCTAGCAAAAACGTCAGTGCCTTGTATCAATTGCTTGAGGGATGTTCAATTAATAAATTTTGGTTTTGCATGCGAAGAATGATGCCAAATTACTTGCTATCGCTGCTTTCGTTGTCGGGAGTTCAGATGCTGCAATCCTTCGTAATAATTTGTGTTCTGTAGGTCTTTGATTGCAATAATGTTTCAGATCTAAAGATTTCCGTATTTTTGTGCAACGGTTCCTAGATGTACTCAATCATTGTTTCGTAAAAATACGTAGTCTTCTCTTGTTTAGTTTTCTGCAAGCAGAGGTTGAGAATGTCAAGTTTAAATAGGCTTAAGAATTGGTTTACAATTATCTACGGCATGTTAGTGCTTCCTTGTTCCTCGTGAAACGGCGTTTTGCTCTACAGCATGCTCGTTTCCATCAACTTTTTAGGAGAACGGTAACGATCATTCAGGATAAGTTTCCTCGCTCTATCAAGATTAACAAAACTGGCGTTTTGCTCTACAGCATGTCAGTTTTTGTTTTCTAAGGGTGATTGGCGTTTTGCTCTACAGCATGTCAATCTTTGCAACTTGAAACATTTCAACCTAATTTTTTTTGACCCAATTTTATTGTAATAGTATTTTGAAATGAAACGGCGTTTTGCTCGACAGCATGCTAGTTTCGGTCAGGTTTTTAGGAGAACGGTAACGATCAATGAGGATAAGTTTCCTCGCTCTATGAAGATTAACAAAACTGGCGTTTTGCTCTACAGCATGTCAGTTTTTTGTTTTCGAAGGGTGATTGGCGTTTTGCTCTACAGCATGTCAATCTTTGCAACATGAAACTTTTCAACCTAATTTTTTTTCGACCCAATTTTTTTGTAATAGTGTTTTGAAATGAAACGGCGTTTTGCTCGACAGCATGCTAGTTTCGGTCAGGTTTTTAGGAGAACGGTAACGATCATTCAGGATAAGTTTCCTCGCTCTATGAAGATTAACAAAACTGGCGTTTTGCTCTACAGCATGTCAGTTTTTGGTTTTCGAAGGGTGATTGGCGTTTTGCTCTACAGCATGTCAATCTTTGCAACATGAAACTTTTCAACCTAATTTTTTTTCGACCCAATTTTTTTGTAATAGTGTTTTGAAATGAAACGGCGTTTTGCTCGACAGCATGCTAGTTTCGGTCAGGTTTTTAGGAGAACGGTAACGATCATTCAGGATAAGTTTCCTCGCTCTATGAAGATTAACAAAACTGGCGTTTTGCTCTACAGCATGTCAGTTTTTTGTTTTCTAAGGGTGATTGGCGTTTTGCTCTACAGCATGTCAATCTTTGCAACATGAAACTTTTCAACCTAATTTTTTTTCGACCCAATTTTTTTGTAATAGTGTTTTGAAATGAAACGGCGTTTTGCTCGACAGCATGCTAGTTTCGGTCAGGTTTTTAGGAGAACGGTAACGATCATTCAGGATAAGTTTCCTTGCTCCATGAAGATTAACAAAACTGGCGTTTTGCTCTACATCATGTCAGTTTTTGTTTTCTAAGGGTGATTGGCGTTTTGCTCTACAGCATGTCAATCTTTCCAACTTGCAGCTTTTCAAATTAAATTTTCTTCCACTTTAATTTTTTGTAATAGTATATGAAAGTGAAACGGCGTCTTGCTCTACAGCATGCTCGTTTCCATCAAGTTTCTAGGAGAACGGTAACGATCATTCAGGATAAGTTTGCTCGCTCTATCAAGATTAACAAAACTGGCGTTTTGCTCTACAGCATGTCAGTTTTTGTTTTCTAAGGGTGATTGGCGTTTTGCTCTACAGCATGTCAATCTTTGCAACATGAAACTTTTCAACCTAATTTTTTTTCGACCCAATTTTTTTGTAATAGTGTTTTCAAATGAAACGGCGTTTTGCTCGACAGCATGCTAGTTTCGGTCAGGTTTTTAGGAGAACGGTAACGATCATTCAGGATAAGTTTCCTCGCTCTATGAAGATTAACAAAACTGGCGTTTTGCTCTACAGCATGTCAGTTTTTGGTTTTCGAAGGGTGATTGGCGTTTTGCTCTACAGCATGTCAATCTTTGCAACATGAAACTTTTCAACCTAATTTTTTTTCGACCCAATTTTTTTGTAATAGTGTTTTGAAATGAAACGGCGTTTTGCTCGACAGCATGCTAGTTTCGGTCAGGTTTTTAGGAGAACGGTAACGATCATTCAGGATAAGTTTCCTCGCTCTATGAAGATTAACAAAACTGGCGTTTTGCTCTACAGCATGTCAGTTTTTTGTTTTCTAAGGGTGATTGGCGTTTTGCTCTACAGCATGTCAATCTTTGCAACATGAAACTTTTCAACCTAATTTTTTTTCGACCCAATTTTTTTGTAATAGTGTTTTGAAATGAAACGGCGTTTTGCTCGACAGCATGCTAGTTTCGGTCAGGTTTTTAGGAGAACGGTAACGATCATTCAGGATAAGTTTCCTTGCTCCATGAAGATTAACAAAACTGGCGTTTTGCTCTACATCATGTCAGTTTTTGTTTTCTAAGGGTGATTGGCGTTTTGCTCTACAGCATGTCAATCTTTCCAACTTGCAGCTTTTCAAATTAAATTTTTTTCCACTTTAATTTTTTGTAATAGTATATGAAAGTGAAACGGCGTCTTGCTCTACAGCATGCTCGTTTCCATCAAGTTTCTAGGAGAACGGTAACGATCATTCAGGATAAGTTTGCTCGCTCTATCAAGATTAACAAAACTGGCGTTTTGCTCTACAGCATGTCAGTTTTTGTTTTCTAAGGGTGATTGGCGTTTTGCTCTACAGCATGTCAATCTTTCCAATTTGCAACTTTTCAACTTAAATTTTCTTCCACTTTAATTTTTTGTAATTGTATTTGAAAGTGAAACGGCGTTTTGCTAGACAGCATGCTAGTTTCGATCAAGTTTTTAGGAGAACGGTAACGATCACTCAGGATAAGTTTTCTCGCTCTATCAAGATTAACAAAACTGGCGTTTTACTCCACAGCATGTCAGTTTTTTTTCTAAGGGTGATTGGCGTTTTGCTCTACAGCATGTCAATCTTTCCAACTCGCAACTTAACTGTTTTGCTTCAGTGCGTGTCGTTCCGTCTTTCAAAATGAGAATAAGGTCTTCAAAGTTAAGGTTTTGGTTTAAATGCAGTCCTCTGCAATGTGTTTGGCTTATCTTTCTCCTTGTTGCCCCTACACCAAATCAAAATTTTCAGAAATGGCACTTTTCGATATTCTTGATTGTATGGACCTAGAACAGGCGCAAAAGAGCAAGCTGGTTGAATTGGTAAAGGAGTCATGTTTAACGATTCGATCGTTTCAAATGCTCAGCAAGGAGGATCTGACTGGTATGGGTTTCCCCCATCCAGCCATTATCGAGATCAAGGATCTGATAAAGCAAAGAGGAGACACGCCACGAACGCCAGTTGTAAACGCGGAGACTCCAAGTCCATTGCATGTAGAGACGCCATCTACAGCTAGCAATGAAAATCTTTCTATCCTGACGGCTAGCGAACTCAAGAGGTTGACTGAGACTCTGGATCTCAAATCAGCTGCTGGCCTCCGTGAATTTAATCGCGTGCTGGTTGCAGAAATGGTAAAGGTAGCTGTCGTTCTTTTCTTTTTTTTTGAAATCCTCAATCTAAAAGTAATAACTTGAATCGAAAAGAAGACTTAAGATCTAAAATTGAAAATTGAAATGATTTTAGAGGCAGCCTACAGAACAAGCACTAACCCCGTGCAACAAAACAAAAATCAAATACGCCAACCTTGCCATCGAAACGTATCCTGAGTTGAAGTCAATTGATGCCTCCAATTCTGCTGTTAGTTTGCGTTTAGTATTGTATCTTGTTTTTGGTTATTTTCTTCAAATAGTATTTGTGTTTAGTCCGTGTTCTTCAAACCGTACTATGCGACGTACGAAAATGGTGTCCGTCGTGTCCATCCGCAATCGGGGGCGCTTGAAGAGCACCTAAAAACCCTTAGAGCGAAGGGCAAAAAATTATTTCTGAAGAATGGAGGTTCCTGTTTTTCTTTTTTTTAATAATCAGAACGGTCTCGTAGGAACACCCCCGCCAAAACGAATCAGAAAATTCGCTGAGGTACACGAGGAGCCCATAGAATTGGGTAAATTAATTGAAGTTTTCTCAGGAGAGGGCATCGACTATCCACTAAAGCGTGAGGAGACGTTTGCGGACAGAAAGTCTTTGTTGCAGACACGGGGCGTGATTGATTACGACCTTTATTTGTTTACAATTGGACTTGACCTTCGGTGCTTTGAGGAAGTAAGTTTGTTTTTTGGTGGATCGCCTCTCCAACAAAAAATTAAATTCTAAATTGTAAAATGGATTTAGGTGAAATCTGAGTTCCGGTTATGGGTGCCTTCTTTCAGCGAGAAAACATTTTCTCATGTTTTCCAACCGGTGGTGCCACAATTGATTCTTCTCGCAGAGAAGGCGCCGCCAAGGGAAAGCATGGACAAGCTGACTTCTCTAAAAGCTCAGAACTGTAATATTTAATATATGTCAATTTAATTTGCTGTAGGCTTCTAACGTTCAATTTTCACGTTGTTTAGTGAGCGATCCCGTGTTTGCGCTCCGCGCTCTGCCGTTACTTCTTCCGGTTAAACAATCGGTTGGTAAAGAGAAGCGGTTCACGGTTGCGGAGCTCATAACAAACGCTCGTAATGCGTTCATTGTGGAAATATCGGTTAATTTTTTTTTGCAAGTGTTTTGGCTTCTAATTTTAATGCGTAGGTTCAATATTTAGGACATCGGTAATCTTGATGCTGAATCGCGTCAGCATAAAGTGGGCACAATACTCTGCTCCAATTCGCAGGTATATTTAAAATAAAGGTTCATCGTTTTTCTCTTTTCAAAAGAAAATTGTGTTCAGGTGTTTGTCGTTGGACCAAAATCTGTGCTTATGGTCTCAAATGTCTTTGAAGCTGTTGACATCGCCTTCCGACTGTTCTATGTGCTGAACTTAAAATACCCTGAAGCAACGAGCATTGTTTGGTCCTATATTCAAATGGTTCTCTTCAAAATTATGGGCGGAACCGTACCAACTCAAGTTGACGCATTTGTACGTCAATTGAATAACGTTGAAGTTGACAAAGAAAACTAATTGATAGCCTACTGCTAACTTAAAAATGTTGGATTGGGTTGTATTGAATGCATCTACTGTTGCTACTAAAACTGCTTCCATTGAGTGTTGTAATATTCTGGTTTCTGATTTTTGTTTAGAATTAACACAAAATTTGTTACTTGAAGAAGAGGTCAATTTTTATAGCTTTAACTCCGACTCACAGGGTCTTCATGAACCTCTTCTTCAGATCTGAAATGGCGAATTTCTCAGAAATTGAGCACATGGTTCAAGAGTAATACGAAGCTGCGAGTACTGACTGGGTTTTGTTGTAAAAGTATGTGGACAGTGATGGGGCCAGAAGTCACAGAGCAATAGGGAATGATGAAAGAATTCGTTGCTCGTCAAAATCCGCTTTGCATAAGTATATGGATGAACTGTATCACGTTTCTCTTAATTTTGTTTCGTATGAAAAAGATCTTAGATTTAGTGAAGACTCAAGTCGTGGATATTGTGGTTATAAAGTTGTGGCAAAAAAAATTTCCAAGTTGGAGAGATTATTTCTGGATTGCATGGTGTTCTGGCATCCTGTCCTGAAAACATAGATTTCAAATTGAACTTCTCAGTAGTCAACATTAATAAAGTTTCTTATTCACTTCAAGGTCCACTATCTTTCGTGAATCATTGCTGCAGGTCAAACTGCAAATACAAGCAGATTAAAGGAAAAAAAGGTGTGGTTTTTCTATCAGTATGCAGTCCTATTGAGACGGGAGAAGAATTAACAACTTTTTATGGAAAAGGTTTTTTTGGTGAGAATAATCAGTACTGCTTATGCCCTCATGTAAGTCATCATGTATCCAGAAAGGTTAATATAGACCATGCAAATTTATGCAGTAGCAAAACAAGAAGTGGATTATCAAAAGTAAATGTTTCGAGTGTTTTGGATGACGCTGAAAATCAAGTGTATGAAAATGTTCAGATCAATGCATCAAGAAATGCTGAGTTTTATAATACCGAGGAGGTCAATGGATCAGAAATTGTTGATAATGTCTTGGTTGAAAATAATAGCATGACAAACGCTATTACAAATGAGACCCACGTTTCCCATGTTTCAGGTTTTCCTGCAGAAACGGAAGCTGATAACAGTGAAGATATGGATAATTTAGTAGGCAAAGCTAGGTCGTCGCAGCGCATCAAAACTCAAAAGGAGATCCCTTTTTCATGTGACAATAAACTATTTGAAGTATTTTGCGAGTTTTGTCAGACAGGCTCTGTTCTGTTAGATTCAAATTCGTTCATCCCCCACTTAACTAAGAATCATAAACTAGAAGCGGTGTTTATTTGTCCGCTTTGCGCTCGAGACTTCGCAAGTTTCACAAGGTTTGCATCTCACATGCGCGAACACATCTATCAACTCTCCGTAGAGAGACGCAGCAAATTGGCTTTAGAAGTTTCAGAAGACTCAGCTGTTGGTTCAACAGACGGTTTTAATTTAGATCCTGTTGCGGAGCCTGTGAGATGTAAATCTACGTTTTCATTTAAAAAAGCAGCAAAAGTTGCTGTAAAATCTATTGTCAACACTCCTGTTTCTGATAACACAACTGTTCCGGACTTTCCTTTTTGTTCTCAGTCGCTGCCAATGTTGTTACCAACTGAGAACCTTTCTAAACCGGTGACTATATACAACTGGCCGCGTGATAGGTTTTTTTATTCGCTTCAGCAATTGGAAATTTTTACTTGTAAGCAACCTGCATGTAAATATGATGGTTTAACGCTTCTAAATTATCATTTTCATATGAGTAATGCCCATGGATCTTCCTCTACTCTTTTTTGCTGTTTTTGTTCGAGAGAGTTCAGTAGCTTATTTAGACTCCGCAGACATGTAAGAGATAATCATAAGAGCGCACAACCTGTCGCAAGTGAAAAGGATCAGGAAGTGTTAGGTGGACAAATGTTAGACCATGAATTAGAAGAGGATGATCCGAACGAAAAAATTTCTAGTTTAGGTGTCAATGACTTCGACTCTAGGCTCAAAAGGTTAAATTTCAAGTCTTCGTCTACAGATATTCTTTTGCATAGTTTAAGAAATTTGGCGTCAACATGGAACCAATGCTTCGCTTTTGCATCTGCTGCTGAAAATATCACTAATGCTCTTATTGAGACTGTTAAGTTATCGCTCTTAAAAATACAAACTGAAATTCCAGAGGTTTCAGAAAACGAAACTTTTAAAAAATTGCTTGAGTCTTGTTCTGTGGAAGAATCACCGAAAAGTCAATATCAATTGCTTCGTGTTTTTACGAAGGAGTCATGTTTTGTTAGTCCTGAGGATCTTTTTTTGGCACACAGTTCGAAATTAAGAATGTTAATGGTGTTCCTCGCTATAAAGAAGTTGAACGTTGCGGTCAGTTTATTTCAATAACAGAGGTGTTAAAAAATGTCGTGCTAGTTCACGATGAAATTTTCAACGTTTGTTTAGCTTACGACCAGTTTCTCCACACTCTCAGTAAGTCTGGCACCCTTTTTGATGGTATGCAAACAAAAGGTAAACTGGAAACAAATAGCACAGCAATAGCAGATGTTGATACGTTTGCCCGCGGTAACGATGGTGAAATAGTTTTCCGTATATCTTTGCAGCTTTACTTTGATGAAATTGAGCCCGTGAACCCCATTGGATCGAGAACTACTATTCATAAAATTGGTTGCTTTTACTGGAATTTGAAAAATTTACCACCCTGGATTTTGTCTGATATGAAATTCACTTTTGTAGTTGCTTTGGTACCCTACCTTGATGCAAAATCTTTCGGTTTTAAAAACGTGCTTAGTAAAATAAGGAATGACCTGAGAAAGTTGGAGACAGGTATTAACGTAACTACAAACGCTGGACATGAACTGAAGCTTATGGGGAAAAACATGAACTTTGTTGCTGATAATCTTGCCTATCATGCTGTTTTTGGATTTGTCGAAAGCTTTTCTAAGGGTTCGTTTTGCGATAAGTGTACTACGCCGCAGTCTGATTTTGCCTCGGTTTTCGAAGAGAATGTTGCAAAACTTAGAACACCTGAGTCATGCCGAAATGATGATGCTGTAAAAGGTTCGGGGGTAAAAAATTTATGCAGTCTAGAAACAAGTTTTTTTGACCCCTATAAAAATTTTACGGCCGATTTGCACCATGATATTTTCCAGGGTGGCCTAATGCACACTGTTAAAATTGTTTTACACAACCTAATTTTTGTTTCCGGTTTCTTCACATTAGAGGAATTAAATGAACGATTAAACAATTTCGACTATGGCCGCGACGTGGACGGTAAACCATCGGAGTTTACCGAAGAGAGGTTAATTGTTTTCTTTTAATAAATGTTAGGTAATCTTTTTCTGAGATTTTTTTGATATTTTTTTAGAATCAAAGAGAAAACAGCAAAGACTCTGAAAGAAAAATACGACCAGATGTTTACACTTTACCGCTTCTTGCCGTTGCTTGTCCACGACCTCGTTCCATGTGGGAATGACATCTGGATTTTTTTGCTTGAATACTTCGACTTGGTTGCGTACCTTCTGAGCTCATCTTTCAGCGAAGCAGACTACAGCATTCTTGCTGTTCTTATCCGTTGGTATTTTTCATTTCCCTGATTTTTTTTACACTGCTTACCTTACGAACACCCTTCTGTTTTAGATGAACACTTATCGTTGTTCGTGGAGCTGTTTCCTGATTCAAGTGTAGTCTTCAAACAACATCGCCTCATACACTACCCAAATGTTTTACGCGCTTCCGGTCCTTTTGTTTATCAGAGTGTGCTTCGTTATGAGAGAAAACATCAATTTTTTAAAAGATTGACCCTTAATATATGTAATTTTAAAAATATATGTAAGAGTTTAAGTTTGCGACATCAAATTTGCCAGTTTAATGATTGGCGTCATTCACCACCTTTCAAAAAACATGATTTTCCAGGCTCTTCAGTAAAGCATCTTTCAACTGTTTTTGACTCTGATTTTGATTACAAAAATTTTTTTGGTTGCGACGAAGCGTTAGTTTCGAAACACGCTGTGATAAGGGGGACAAGGTATAGTACGAATGATGTCCTAATAAGTTCTGTATCATCTGATAGCACGCCTATATTCGAGTTGGTCATTTTTATTGTCGTCAATCGAAGTCAAGTTTATTTCATATGTGAGCGGATTGTTGTCAAAAATTTTGACTCAAGTTCAAGATCCTATACTATTAGCAAACAAAATTTGCCAGGTAAAACCGTTGTTCCTTACCGCGACCTCTTTGACTTTCATCCACTTTCTCGACACTCTTGTTTTGTCCCTGGTTGTTCTTTTTTGCATATTTGTTTGCGGCATAAACTGCGTTTCAATAACTTTGCAGAAATGTTTGACTCAATGGTGTCTGAGTAAAACGTTAAATACGTGGTATGTTTTTTCCAGGTCGTACTTTTTTGTTATTTTTCGCTCTTTTCAAAAAAAAATTTTCGTTCTTTTGTTTTTTTATGCGCTTGTTTTTTTGACATTTTTGGGATGGATTTTGAAATTTCTCAGCTCTTGCTTTTTTAATACTTTTTAATGATTTTTTTGTTTGTTTTGAGGAATGGACCCGGACTTCAGATGTGGTATCATGAGAACAGACGAAACGACTTTAGACTACAGTATACGTCTTGCGCAACAAATTGACAATGGAATGGAGCTAAACCAGAAAATTTGTTTCATTGGTGACTCAAATATGCGCGATTGTTTCAAAAGCTGCAGTCATTATGAAATTTTGAAACCGTACGCGCATCTTTTTGAGCTTCATGTAAAAGGAGGTGCTAAGATATCTCACCTTAGAGAAATATTCCACAAAGTTGCTCATTTTCGTTTCATAATAGTTGGCTTAGGTGGTAATGATCTAAATTCAACTGCAGAAGATGACATGTTAAGAAACTTAAAAAACTTCCTATCGCATTTGCCCGCTAAAAGACCACAGCAAGTTGTGTTCTTTTTGCAGTTGTTCCCCAGGGGTGACCATTTGAAAAAGGATAATGGTGCTAAATTAGTCAAGTTTAATGATATGCTGAGATCTAATTTTCCGAATGAATATCATTCGACTTCATCCTGGGTCTCGAGGTGTCACTTTAGGAGAGACTCTGCAATCTATCATTTTGATAAAAAATATCTTGGTCTGTTCGCTAAAGTGCTGTGTAAGTGTTGTGATCACATCATTCGCAAGGCATGTGTTATTGACTACAGCAGTAATCCTAATGATCCATTTTTTAACTTCTAAATTGTCAAAAGAAAACATCCGAAAAACTTCTCATATTGTTTCTTCAATAAATTTAGCGCTTGAATTAGTATGCTTTTATTTAATTTAAACGGATCTTCTCAACTAGTCTTCCACTATTATTCTATCCGATCAATTGCTTTTGTGCTGTTGTTAAACAACTCTTATTAATCAGATTTTATCTTTTTAGAAAAGTTCTGAAAAAATCAAAAAATATCTTGTATTTAATTTAGCTTATGCATGTCCTCATTGATTTGCTCCTGTGCTATTGCTAAACAACTCTTAGTAATCGGACTTGCTTATCTGCTTTAGAAACAAATGTGTGCTTGTGTCATAATGTGCTTTAATAACAGATGTTTATAGTGTGTTCTCTGATTATGAATTAATAATTTGCTTTAGAAAATAAAAAAGCACAAAAAAATCTTGATTGTATTCAAGCTTATGCCTTTTAGCTCAAACAGCGGTTATAACATGTCTTATCTTCACGTTACGTTCTGTTTAACTAATTAGAAATTAATAATTTGCTTTAGAAAATTAAAAAAAAAACAAAAAAAAATCTTGTTCACTTTAATTTAGCTTAAATTTATTTCGCTTCTTAGCTTAGACATTTAGTTTTTCATGTCTTTAATTGATGTTGATCATGGTGTTGCGTTGTGTTCACTTTATTTGTGCGTTGTTCATTTTATTTACTGCTAACAATAATACTGTTTCTCTAAATTTAACGCTTGATTTATTATGCTTTTACTTTAACAAAGCTTCTTAACAAATCTTCAGCTTTTAATCTTCTCTCCAATCATTTACTTTTGTGCTGTCGCTTAACAAACAATAATAATTGCATCTTTTTATCTATTATAGAAACAGTGGTCTGCTCATCTCATAGTTTGCTTCAATAACAGATGTTTATAGTCTGTTCTCTCACGTTTGTTTTAAACTGTCTCACCCCTAATCTTTGTTTACATTCTTTGTTTACATTCTTTTATATTCTTGTTTACATTCTAGAAGTAGTTCTGTTTCGCTTTTATATTTTTTCATAATTACTCTCCCTTGCTTTGATTGATAAATCAAAGCAAGTAAGGTCTTTCTGAAAAAAAATTAACTATTTTTAGTTGCTTGATTGCATTTAAATATTTCACTGCAAAGTGGATTTTCTTTTTGTCTAATTTAGTTAACTGGTCACAGATCACTTCATCTTTGCGTACTAACCAGATTGCATTATCTTTGTGTTACTTGCTATCCATCCGCAGCTCACCATTTTAAAATAAGCGTCATGTGCATTTTTGTCATCTACATACTGCTTTCCTCCTTTCAAATTACTAAGTAATTGCTTTGATTGTCATTTAACTTAACTCGCTTTACTACTTTTACTACCTGTCCAGTGCTTATCTCATAAAGAACCCTAACGTATTCGAAAATATTTAACGATTAAGTGTCGAGTTTATTCTTTGGTTCTTTGCTACATTTATTGGTGAACATTTATCAAGTATTTTTAATTAATGTTGGTCACCCCTGGGTTTTTTGAGTTGCAGGAATATTGATATCCGGGCCGTCTTGCTGCACAGCATGGTCTTTTAATTAGATTAATCATTGCAACCAGTGTTTTGCTCTACAGCATACTGTTTGTTGTCAATGGGTGTTTTGCTTTTCCGCATACCCGTTATTGGTGAAGTTCCTTTATTCCTGCAAACAAATTAACTATACTCTATCTTTATTAGCATTGTCCACTCCATGAACCGCTTTGTTCCTTTAACCATACCGCATTTATTACTCACATTCATTTAACTTCATTTTCATTCTTCTGTTTGCTTTGTTCAATAGATGTGCTATATATAAAACATTCGTTATCAAAATGAACTCTATTTGATTATAGTAACATTTGTGTGTCAATTAGTTGTAGGAATTTTAGTTCCTTAAGCCATTATTTTGTTTCATAGTTCGAAAATTCGTCATGTCAAACGGTGTTTTGCTCTACAGCATACCGTTTTATGGCGAATTGGGATTTCATTTTGGGCTTAACCACTTTCGGCTGAATGTTAGTTCCTACAACAATTTGACAATTTGCTCTTCTAAAAACATTTTATTTGTTCATATTACTTCATTTTGATGATTTTATTTGCTTCAAAAGCTGGGACCACTTTCTCATGCAAACTTCATTTATCATTTAATTTACTTCTATTTCCTACTTGTTCCTGTCAGATTAGGGGTGAGACGAGGTACGAGCTCTCAGACATTTGAATGTGTTCTGGTTTGCTCAAATCCTCAAATAAAATACGTTGATTGAATTCAAGACACTATTTTCTTGTTTTTTGTTGTTATTATCTCTTTTTCAATGTTCTTTGGAAGTGCTGCAATGAAAATGAGTTTTTTGTAGCGCTTACAGTGGTTTGTTCCTTGTCCTCAGTTCTTTCTGTTGTTCCATAGGAGCGCATTGGTGATCATTGGTTTCTCATAGCTCTTATTGAATATAAATCTGTCTCGATTTGATTGTTCGGCTTGCTTGATTTGTGTTACTCACATCTATTGTGTCCTAATGAGTGGTTTCTGGTCATTTTTGTTGTTGTTTGTTTGTCGAGTTTTTGCTTGTCTTTTAGCCTAAAATAGCTTCTCCTTTGTTGTTATTCTTTGTCATCCTTTTTTGTATTTTCATAGAAGCGCTGTGATGAAAACATTGAGGTTTTTTGAGCGCGCACAGTTGTGTTTCTTCTCTAAATTCTTTTTCTAACCCAAAGAAGCGCTGTGAAGAAAACATGTCGTTTTTCTGAGCGCTTACAGTGCTTTGTTCTTTGTCCTCAGTTGTCGCTGTTGTTGCATAGAAGCGCATTGATGATCATTGGTTTTTTAGGCCTTTTTGATTTTACATCTGTCTCGATTTGATTGTTCGGCTCGCTTGATTTGTCATTTTTATTGTTGTTTGTCAAATTTGTCTTGTCTTTTAGCCTAAAATAGTAACGTTTCTCTTTGTTGTCGTCATTTGTTCTTTGTCCATAGAAGCGCTGTGATAAAAAACATTGAGGTTTTTGAGCGCGCACAGTTGTGTTTCTTCTCTAAATTTTTTTTCTAATCCAAAAAAGCGCTGTGAAGAAAATATTGCGTTTTTCTGAGCGCTTACAGTGGTTTGTTTGTTGTCGTCAGTTCTTTCTGTTGTCCCATAGAAGCGCATTGATGATCATGGGTTTTTAGCCCGCATTGATTTCATATCTCTCTCGATATGGTTGTTTCGCTTGCTTGATTTGTCTTTCTCACATTTATTGTGTCCTAATGAGCTTTTGGTCTCATTTTTATTCTTGTTTATTTGTCGATGTTGTCTCGTCTTTTAGACTAAATTAGTTAGGTTTTTCATTTGTTGTTGTTCTTTGTCATCCTTTGTTGTTTGTCCATAGAAGCGCTGTGATAAAAACATTGAGGTTTTTTGAGCGCGCACAGTTATACTTCTTTTCTAAACTTTTTTCTAATCCATAGAAGCGCTGTGAAGAAAATTTGATGTTTTTCTGAGCGCTTACAGTGGTATGTTCGTTGTCCTCAGTTCTTTTTGATGTACCATAGAAGAGTATTGACAATCATTTGTTTTTTTAGTCCTTATTGAATTTAAATCTGTCTTGATTTGATTGTTCGGCCTGCTTGACTTGTCTTTCTCACAACTTATGTGTCCTTATGAGCTTTTTTCTCAAGTCATTTTTATTGTTTGTCAATTTTGTCTTGTCTTTCAGCCTAAAATAGTAAGGTTCCTCTTTGTTGTTATTCCTTGTCACCCCTTGTTGTTTGTAATAGAAGCGCTGTGATAAAAACATTGAGGTTTTTTGAGCGCGCATAGTTGTGTTTCTTCTTTAATTTTTTTTCTAATCCAAAAAAGCGCTGTGAAGAAAATATGGCGTTTTTCTGAGCGCTTACAGTGGTTTATTTATTGTCAGTTCTTTCTGTTGTCCCATGGAAGCGCATTGATGATCATGGGTTTTTTAGCCCTCATTGATTTTATATCTGTCTCGATATGGTTGTTCCGCTTGCTTGATTTGTCTTTCTCACATTTATTGTGTCCTAATGAGCTTTTTCTTTTTCTCGTTTTTATTCTTGTTTATTTGTCGATTTTGTCTCGTCGTTTAGCCTAAAATAATTAGGTTTTTCGTTTGTTGTTGTTCTTTGTCATCCTTTGTTGTTTGTCCATAGAAGCGCTGTGATGAAAACGTTGACGTTTTTTGAGCGCGCACAGTTATACTTCTTTTCTAATTTTATTCTAATCCATAGAAGCGCTGTGAAGAAAATATGATGTTTTTCTGAGCGCTTACAGTGGTATGTTTGTTGTCCTCAGTTGTCGCTGTTGTTGCATAGAAGCGCATTGATGATCATTGGTTTTTTTAGGCCTTATTGATTTTACATATGTCTCGATTTGATTGTTCGGCTCGCTTGATTTGTCTTTCTCATATCTTTTGTGTCCCTATGAGCCTTTTTCTAAGGTCATTTTTATTGTCGTTTGTCAATTTTGTCTTGTCTTTCAGCCTAAAATAGTAAGGTTTCTCTTTGTTGTTATTCCCTGTCATCCCTTGTTGTTTGTACATAGAAGCGCTGTGATAAAAACATTGAGGTTTTTTGAGCGCGCATAGTTGTGTTTCTTCTCTAAATTTTTTTTTCTAATACAAAAAAGCGCTGTGAAGAAAATATGGCGTTTTTCTGAGCGCTTACAGTGGTCTATTTATTGTCGTCAGTTCTTTCTGTTGTCCCATAGAAGCGCATTGATGATCATGGGTTTTTTTAGCCCTCATTGATTTTATATATATCTCGATATGATTGTTCTGCTTGCTTGATTTGTCTTTCTCACATTTATTGTGTCCTAATGAGCTTTTTCTTTTTCTCATTTTTGTTCTTGCTAATTGTCGATTTTGTCTCGTCTTTTAGCCTAAAATAATTAGGTTTTTCATTTGTTGTTGTTCTTTGTCATCCTTTGTTGTTTGTCCATAGAAGCGCTGTGATGAAAACGTTGACGTTTTTTGAGCGCGCACAGTTATACTTCTTTGCTAATTATTTTTAATCCATAAAAGCGCTGTGAAGAAAATATGATGTTTTTCTGAGCGCTTACAGTGGTATGTACGTTGTCCTCAGTTCTTTTTGATGTACCATAGAAGAGTATTGACGATCAATGGTTTTTTAGTCCTTATTGAATTTAAATCTGTCTCGTTTTGGTTGGTCCGCTTGCTTGTTTTGTCTTTCTCACATCTATTGAGCGCTTACAGTGGTTTGTTCATTCTCCCCAATTCTTTCTGTTGTTCCATACGAACGCATTGGTTCTCTTTTGATTAATTTGGTCCTTGTTTTTGTGAATTTTTTGGCTTGCATTTTTCTACTTTGCACGAAGCTAAAACTACAACAACTTTTCTGTCTCTTCAATTTTTTTAACCATATTTTCCCCTCTTTTGCTTTTCTGGCTGGTTTTTGTTTGCTGGGTTTGTCTTCGTTGTTTTTTGTCGCCTCTGCGTTTTTGATTTTGTTTTTGTGCTTTTTTTTAACTTTTTTGAGTTTTTATCAGGTATTTTTGTGCTCTGCTCTTTTCCGTTTTTTTTCTCTGCGTTTCCCACCCCACCTTGTGCCTCCCCTTTATCTGCCCTTTTCTTCTTGCGCATTACCCCACCCTTTTGTGTACTCACCCTTTTGCCCAACCCCGCGCCTTGTTCACACTTATTCCTATTATTGAGCATTTTGGATGCCCCGTGTCTTAGCAGTTTTCGGGTCTGTGTTTTTTTCCCTGGCTGATAGAGTCTGGTGAACTCCTTCTGGAGATCAATGCACCGTCTCTGTTGGTCAGGGAAGCTCAAGAGGCCCATGCAAAAGCTGAGACAATTTTGCATCCTTCCCTGCTCAAACCCTGTTCCTCCCACGACAAAACGTGCAGGTAAATTTACCTAAAAATGCAGGTAAATTTACCTGAACTGTGCATGTATTTTGGCGTTCCTGCACAGTACCTGCACGGTACCTGCACGTACCTGCAAATGCAGGTAATTTTACCTGAAATGTGCATGTAGTCCCCCTGCACATTTTACCTGCAATTTACCTAAACAGTAAAAATTTTAGGTAATTTTACCTGCACGATTTACCTTAAATTTGCAGGTAATTTACCCTTACACTACCCTCACTGTAAGGGTAAATTACCTGCAAATTTAAGGTAAATCGTGCAGGTAAAATTACCTAAAATTTTTACTGTTCAGGTAAATTGCAGGTAAAATGTGCAGGGGGACTACATGCACATTTCAGGTAAAATTACCTGCATTTGCAGGTACGTGCAGGTACCGTGCAGGTACTGTGCAGGAACGCCAAAATACATGCACAGTTCAGGTAAATTTACCTGCATTTTTAGGTAAATTTACCTGCACGTTTTTTAGAGTGTATGTAATGCCGCCTGCTTTATTAGTGCGGCATGCAAAACGTACTGGGGGGACACAAACGGAAAGATCCCAATACATATTTTTGAGCACTAATTTGGGGCACTAAAAAGGGAAAAACGCAGTCAACAGAGTTATTGTTTTTTTAAAAAAAATCTGGTTCAGAATTTTTTCTTTTCGGTTATCCGTGAGCATGTTTGTTTATTTCAGCATAGGTTTGTTGACTCTACCTTAAATTACAGCGAATTTCTGGTGCTTATCAAATATTGCTCACCGTTGTCTCTTCAAAGCGCCGAAAGTTGTAAAACAAAGAATTTAGTGTCTGAACTTTGGACCTTTTCCATTTGTGCCCCCCCCCCCATTTTCACCCCCAGCTATTGAGCACATGCAATTACATACTGAATCGTTATGTTAAAATATGGTACGTGAATTTGAGGAGAGTGTGCATAATATGCGCTCAACAAACTGAGGGCTCAGAAAGCGAAGACTCTTAATTTCAGTTGAACGTCAAGCAAGTGGAGAGGTGTGGAAGCCAAAATTTGAAAATAAAGTCAATTAAGCCGAAATTTGAAATACAAGTCAATTAAGCCGAAAAATTCTGATATAGAGGAGTTTAAAAAAATTAACACTCTCAGTTGGCGGCCCAGTCCAAAGAATAATACTTACAACTGTGCAGACAAAGAAAACCAAGACCCTCATTTGTCCATGCTGAACAAACACTAACACTGCTCTTTTTGTGATGCGGGTCGTAATATGCACTGCATCATGCTCAAATGATGAATAACCAGCTGCTAGTGTTGGCAAGCTAGCTTGTGCATGAAATTCCAATGAACACCGGAAACAAATAGTTCACACATATTTCACAAGTGTTCAAAATTAAAGATGGAGGCGATATCCGGGATTTTACCTTTGTACGTCTCGGCGTTATTCAAAGACTTTTTCAAATCATCTTTCACCCTTGTTTTCCACTTTCAACAAAATTGAAAAACACTTCAGATGCAAAATTTCTGGAGTAGGTGGACTTAGTTGTATGGATTAATTTTACTTCAAAAGTAGTGGATAAAACAAGGGATTCAACCACCAGTAAAATTTGTCCCTTTCTCCTAACGCTAATCGCGCATGTCGAATCGGGCCAAATTTTACTGTTTGTTGAATCCCTTGTTTTATCCACTACTATATATTAGCTCTAAATTCAATAAAAAATTAATTAAAATAAAAAAAAAACAAAAAATCAAAAAATCAAAGCAAAATTTACATTTCACTCTTCAAGAGTGATTCACTCTGATTCGGAGTGATCCCCAGTAGAAAAGATCGTTCTTTTTCGCTCTTAAAGAGTGAATCCCTCTTTTTTGATATTTTTTTTATTTTTTTATACTTTTTATTTCAAATTATCTATACATTGCAATAAATTTATATTTTTTTTTTCTATATTTATTCCATTATTAATAAGAAATGATACAAAATTATAGTATTTACATGAACAACTTTCCTCTGTTTGGTTAATAACTAACGGACTTACAGCTCTAGGACTTTGCCAACTAGGATTAATTGTTTTATCCGCGAAGCGGTTACACCGATCAGTTATATCAGGGAACCTGCTTTTCAGATTTCTACTAATTCCTCTAGTCAATTCTATATCTGGATGTTGTTTCTTTACATGAGCCCGTATCCCATCGTATCTCACAACAGAAGTACAATATGGACAATTAGCTTTAGCTGAAGTACAACTTCTACACGTATACTTACCCTCATCAAAATTATTTAGTGGTTTTATATAATTACACTTATTACAATATCTGGTTAATACTTCTGAGCCCGGGTTAAGGTTAGGGTTAGGGATAAGGTTAGGGGTAGGGTTGGGGTTAGGATCTGAGTTAGGGTTGGGGTTAGGATCTGAGTTAGAGTTATAGTCATAGATAGAACCAGAACCAGAACTAGAGCTAGAACTGGGGTTAGAAACAGAACCAGAACTAGAACTAGAGCTAGAACTAGGGTTAGAACTAGAATTAGAATTAGAATTAGAACTAGGGTTAGAACTAGAATTAGAATTAGAATTAGAACTAGGGTTAGAACTAGAATTAGAATTAGAATTAGAACTAGGGTTAGAACTAGAATTAGAGCTAGAACTAGAACTAGATTCATTTTTTAAAGAACAACCCCACGGAGAAAAATTATTAGCACAAATACCACTTAATATTATATTACCACACATACATCAGTTTTATCTTTATGAAAAGATTCACAATGATATTTTAAAACAGCAATGTTTCCACATTTATAGTTACACTCTAAACATTGTAAAAGCATTTATAATAGGGTAAACTATAATATTTACCTAGTCCTTCACAGGGTAACATTTAGCCATAATTTCAATTAAATCTTTAGTATTATCTTTAGATGTGATACACTCTGCTAAATATTTATTTCCTAAAGTATTGAGTGTATTAGTTTTACATCTCTTATCTAAAATCAAATCAAGGTCTAATTCTTTTTTATCTTTAACAAAATTTATAATCTCTTCTCAAAATTCTTCATTATTTATATATAGTTTGTTTAAAAACCTTCCTCCCTTTCTACTCAAAATTCCCATATCTTCATTGACGAAGTCATATTTACACTGATCAGTATACGAACAAAAGTTCGTGGTTTACCAAACTGCTTCCCTGATCAGTGTAACTGCTTCGTGTTTCACCTTCCAACTCTTCCCCATATCCAACATTAACTAATGTATTTACTCTACTCAACATTGTACTTGCTCCCATTGCCACAGTTCCAGCATTTCTTGATATTGAATTAGGATAAAAACAATTAAATATAAATAAACATGCGCCTATAATTCCACCAATATTTGATAAAAGTTTCATACCCTTTCCCATAATCATTTCTTTTGTTAGAACATCATTCTGAATTTTAATATTATTTAAAGTGAGAAGTTTATTAAAATAAAACTGATAATTATCATGATTAATAACATTTCTATCTGTTGCATTAATCATTAGTGGTTTCATTTATGCTATAAGTTTATTTATATCTTCTCTCTCTAAATCATCTTTTAAACTAAGAGCTTTTAAATCAAGGAAACCAACTCTTGAATCATATATCATTGTTCTATTATTACTAATAATAATAAAAGTATTTTCCTTTTTATTATATTTAATTATACCATAACGAAGTTCATCTGACATTCCATCTGTATAATTATAATAGTTACTATTTAATTCACTAATTACTTTATTGAAGTCATGTTCACATTTATATATCTCATTAAAGTTTTTAAATAGGTCAGGTCCATTATAAGTTGTTAAATAAATAGTATCACAACTCATTCTTGCCGTATTAATTATTTGAGCTGGTTTATGACACATTACAATCATTTGAATATTATAATGTCTACCTTCAGTAAAATAATAACCTATATCCTTATTTAACCAATCACCCATATCATCAAGTACTATTACACAATTTTGAAATTTATCCATATTATTTTTTGTGATCATATTTACATCACATTTATTAAAACCCAGTATAAAACTTATTAGACTCAGGATCTATCCAGTCTCTGTCATCTTTACAAACTATAACTATGGACCTTTGGTCTTGATCTTGAACTTGATCGGTGTAACCGCTTCGCGGATCTTGATCTTGAACTTGATGTTGAACTTGATCTTGAACTTGATCTTGAACTTGATCTTGATCTTGATCTTGATGTTGAACTTGATCTTGAACTTGATCTTGAACTTGATCTTGATATTGATCTTGAAATTGATTTTGAACTTGATTTTGAACTTGATCTTGAACTTGATCATGGTCTAAGTATAACTTTAAGTATTGTCTAATAAAATATGTTTTGCCAGTACCAGTTCCACCATAAACAATAGTATGTAGTGATGACTTTTCAAATTCAAATCTAACTAGACTCCTATTCATAAATCCACCAAAGCTTTCTTCTAGTTTTGTATATTTACTTGGTCTTGAATCATATATTTTATAACAAATTCCAATTATAATAATAAAAAAACTGCACTACCTGTTTCCATTTTTACATAATAAATATAGAATTGATTTAGATTTAGATTTAGACTTAGACTTAGACTTAGATTTAATAAATTTATTATATAAAAAAGCTCATCCTCACTTTTGAGGAATTCAATAATAAATTTAATATTGATAATAATGCTATGAGTGATATCAGAATAAAAGATATAGGTAAAGATATAAGTCTAACACCAATTGAAATTGTAATGAGAGATCAAACTCCAGATAGTATCAGGGATCCCTAACTTCAACATTATTGTAATTCTACATCCAACTGAAGGTACACATTGGGTTTTAGTTATAAGAAGAGAAGGTGGTCCAACATATTACTTTGATAGTTTTGGTGTAGAAACTCCACCATTATTCCTAGAAGAATATGTTGATCTAGGCTCTAAAGAAAGAATACAACAACATGATGAATCTTATTGTGGGGCTTATTGTTTATATATGATCTATCTTATTGATAGAGGATTTAGAATTAAAAGTGCTTTGAATATTCTAGTTAACCAATGTAAATATCCAGGAATATATAATGAGTGTTTTTGTTTAAGTTGTAGTAGAGGTGGTGACAAAGATAAGGATAAAGTTAATGATAATGACAATGATCTACGAAGTAGCTTTGCTAATAATGTTAATGATATTGCCATTGATAAAGATCTACGAAGTAGCTTTGCTAATAATGATAATGTTAATGATAATGATAATGATAATGATAATGATAATGATAATGATAATGATAATGATAATGATAATGTTAATGATAATGATCTAGGAAGTAGCTTTGATAATAATGATAATGATAATGATAATGATAGAGATAATTTTATATATCAGGGAACCTGCTTCGCAGATCTATTTGATGAAAAATATCAAAGGAGTAAATCTAATAGGAGTAGCAATAGTAATAGCATTAGTAATAGTCCTACTAATAATATCCGTGAAGCGGTTTCACCGATATCTGTAAACATAAAAGATGATCTATATTCATGGCTAAATGATGATGATATAATTACTGAAGCCGCATTCCCAGATAACTTTAGATGTATAATAGCTGGTCCTAGTGAATGTGGTAAGACATTCTTATTGAAAAAACTAACTCTAGCTAGTATATACTTTGATAAGCTATACATCATTGGACCTACTGGTGATCAGTACCATGGTATAGAAAGAATAAACCCAAAAGCAGATGTTGAATTTATTACAGATATAAAAGGTTTACCATCTCCTGATAAACTACCCAAAGACTTAAAGAAACTAATGATATTTGATGATGTTAGAGCCAAAGAACCAGTTATTAATGAATACTTTTGTAGAGGTAGGCATAATAACTGTAATATGATATATCTTAATCAAAACCTGTTCTCTCTGGATAGGCAGAGTGTTAGAGAGAACTGTAATCTATTTATTTTATTTGAACAGAGAGGTAAAGTCTTAGCATCGATATATCAAGATTTCTTTAATAAAGTTGAACTTAGTTATAATGATTTTGCTAATATATGTAATAAGGTATGGAAAGAGCCTTATAATTATATTGTCATTGATATAACTAAAAATAAAAATATTAATGGTAAGCTAAGAATTAATTGGGATCGGAGAGTTTTGTAGTTTAGTTTAAGTATCAGGGAACCTGCTTCGCAGATAAGTCTAAGTCTAAGTACAAGTATAAGTCTAAATCAAATGTAAAGTAAAACTTAATACATCGCCATTAAAGTCTATAGGTCTTCCATGCTCATCTTTAACATGAATTTCAATATACTCTATTCTATCTTTAGTTACATTTTGATATAAGATATTAGTTGGTATAATATTTATCAAGTAACCTGGTGGTTCAGTTAGATTAAAAGTATATAGTATGTCTGTATCTTTACCATTATCTTTAGCTCCAGATATCACATTACAATGAATGTTAATAGTACTAAGACCCATAATATCAATAATTTTCTGAGATTTATATCTACCTTTTTTATAAATTATTTTTCTAAACCTAGTAATGAGGCTAGTGAGTTTTCTATATCAAAGCTGAGTGCTCCTCGTTTTGTTTCCGTTAAACATTTCATCGTATTCTTATCGGGTTCTATTATAACATTACCATCAGTTTCTTCTTTTATTAATTCTGCTATATCAGTTAACTCATATGCTCCCGGTGTAATAGTTGAATATAGCAATGGGATTCCTTTATAATTATGATTAAGTTTAGATGTAATGTTTGGGCTTGAGGTAGAGATAGGGTTAAGGTTAGGGTCAGAGCTAAGAGCCCGAGGTAAAGCTTCATCATCTTCTATAACAGTACTAGCATATAAGAATTGATTGTTTCTCCTATTCACATTAAACACCGAATTATAAACAGATATTCTAATTAAACCTAATTTTGTTGTATTAAGTATAGGTTCACTAAAGATAAACTTTTCTGTTGGTTTTATCATTCTAAAGTTAAGTGTATGCTCTTCTTTAGTTTTAGTTAAAGCTTCGTGTATCTTTTGTAGTTCATATAATATCAAGTTGTCTGTCATTTTTTATCTAATAAAAATGGATTTTAATTTGGATACAACTTATAGTTATAATAATGATATACACAAAAGTAAGATTATAAAATATAAACCTAATAATCTGGCAACAATGAATATGGTTAATACTAACATTAATATCATACTCAATAGAGAAGAGAATCACTTAAAATTGCGTGATTAATATCTAGAGATAGAGTTTGTTGTATCAGATGATGCTGGTGGTATATTTGCTAATGATGCTAATATAAGATTAGTTAATTATGGTATGATGGCATTGTTTAGTTCAATTAAGATTGAAACTAGTGGTGGTAGGACTATTGAATATATAGATCATTGTCAACCTAATCTATTGATGTATAAGTTATTAACTAGTACTGGTGATGAATATGAGAGTGGTTTTGTTAGAAATCAGGGCAATAGAGATAGTCATTTTAAAGGTGACTATATTGCTGCACAACGAAGACATGTGTATATAATGGTTAAGATGAGTGATTTATTTGGTTTCGTAAATGATTTAGAAAAGATTATATATGGTTTAGGATTTAAACTATTATTAAAAAGAAATAATAATGAAAGAGCTCTATATAGAGTTAATGCTAATCCTGGTGCAGATGCCAATGATGGTAATATAGAAATTAGAGATATATCATGGTGTGTACCTAGTGTTGATCTTAGTAATGATAATAGAATTATTGTACAAACGGGTTTAAGTAAAAAGAATAACGTAGACTTTAGTTATTATGAAAGAAAGACATTTTATAAGAATGTACCCAATGCTGCTAACTTCTTGTTTGATCTAGGTATGGAAAGTGGTATGGAAAGACCGCAAGATATAATAGTTGGTTTTGAAAATAATAATGTTAATGAACAAACTCATGATGCAAGCACATTTGATGTAATGATTGTTACTGAATGTTATTGTAAGATTGGTAGTGAGTTTTATCCCGAGGATAGAAGGAATATTAATTATGGAACCAATAATTATAATGAGGCTTTTAAAGAGATTGTTAGCTTTAATAAAGATTATAATGGGCTATCACAAAATATAAAACCATATATAAATCATAGAACATTCAAAAGTAATTATAGAATATATGGATTCGATACTAGATATCAGAGGGATCATATAGGTCCACAACCAATACAACTTAATTTTAAATTTAGTGCTGCAGTTGCAGATGTTATATGTCATGCATTAGTATTAACTAGGAAGGTTATTAGTGTGAATAGTGATGGTAATAAGATGGTTGATATAATATCATAGATATAATTTAAGTCATAGATATAATTTAAGTCATAGACATAATTTAAATCATAGATATAACTCTAGCGATAATTATAATTTTAGATATAACTCTAGCGATACTTATAATTTTAGATATAACTCTAGCGATAATTTACAATTATAGTATTATATAGTTATTGTTATAATTATATACATAACCATATACTTATACTTATACTTATAGCTAGTCAGCTCTAATTGTTACTCTTGTTAATACCTAACTATTTCTTATTAGTATTAACAAATCTTTTAGCATAAATAATGTCTAATTTCTTTTTATTCTCTAGAGCCAAGCCTCTAGCTTCAAGCTTAATCTTAGCCTTGGGCCTAACCTTAGGCTTGGTATTAATAACAACAAAAGGATTATACTTTTTAACTTTCATTATTTTTTATATATTAAAATGAGTCTTTTAAATAAGTTCAAAACTAATTCATATTGTGTTGGAGGTAGACATTATAGTTGTCCTGTTAATATAAGAGGAGCTATTACTTCAAAAGGAACTAAAATGTTAAAAGGTAATTGTGTTTTATTTAGAAGGAATAAATCAATGACAGTATCTGATGCAACAATAGAAGCAGAAGGACCTAACGATTTCTTTAAAAGTGTTGGTAGGGCTACAGTTAACTTTGGAAAGAAAGTTGCTAATAATCCAGTAAGAGCATTAGAAATAGCAAGTAAAATAGGAAGCGCAGCTGCATCTAGAAACCCTAAAGCAGCTCTAGCGGCTACACCTGATTTAATTAAATTTGCAACTACTGGTGAAGGTATAAATGTAGTACAAAAAGGTAGAGGGTTATACTTAGGTACAAAAAAAAGATATTTGATTATGATTATGATTATGATTATGATTATATCCATGATTATATTATGTTTATGATTATGATTATAGCTATGATTATGATTAAATATTTATTGATAAATTTTAATACTAATATTATTATTACTAAAAACATTGTTATTACTAAGCACTAATATCTTTAATCTAAAAAAAATACTCAGCTTGTTTTTCTTGTTCTTCTTATAATCCTCATATAACTTAACAAATTCATTATACTCATCATTATCTATTTTATTATCATTCATTGATTTAATATATAGTTTATTAAACTTATCACTAAACTGTTTACTTAAAATATACATTTGTGAATAAATTATAATTTTATTTCGTATTTTTGTATTAATTGTTTTTGATAATGAACCACAAACAGTTGCTGTAGCAAAAGCTGTTGGTATAGAATAAGCTAATCCTATACCTGTTAATGAAACTGATGTTGTTGTTGCATTTGTTGCTATTGATGATAATACTATTTCTGTTATCTCAGCTATGTTAATATAATTCTTATATCTACTTAACTTCTTATTATAGTTATTAGTTTCAGTTTCATAATAATTTCTAATATCTTTTATAATGTTAATATTGTTGTTAAACTTATTATTAGCTTGAATCTTTTCGTTTATCAATCTTTCTGATACTGATGACAAATCTAGATATAGTAATCTCTCACTCGGTGCTGTTGGATTGGTCATTGCTTTGCTTATTTTCATTAGTAAAAATTCTTTCTCTTTCTTTCATTATATCTTCTTGATTAAAACTATAATGCATCTCAAGTCTGTCTTTCTCTTTTTTATCAAGTAACTTACTTTGTAAAAGTATAGCAATTATATATTGTACTATAACACCTCTAAGAGGTTTATTGTATTCTTTCATTTCTCTCAGACCGTTAGTAAACATTTCATCTAAGTGTATGTTAGTTATATTCTGATTAAACTTATTATTATCAAATTCTTGCTTTAATTGCTTATATTTAGAGATAGTATCTGCAGCAAATTTATTACAAAACTTAACAGTATTTCTGACTTTATTTGTTGATTCAATAAACTCATCAATTAGTTCTTCATTAACTTGTGTTTCATTTAGTTGTAATGTTTTAGTTGTAACTTTATCAAAGTCACCCTTTCTTAGTTCAGTTATGTTTCTACTTAAAATGTCTATTTTATTAGAAGAGGATAATAAGTTATTGTCACAATACTCTTTATTAACAACATCTTTTTCATCTCTAGGAGGATGAACATTTGTAATTTTATAGGTATCCTTCATATCAATATCATCATTATCTTCTAGGAATAACCCACGAGCCTTACTTAGTGTTAAGTTGTTTCCATTCCCTAAATGAAGTTTCGCTTGGTTAAATCTATTTCTTGTCATTATTTATATTAAGAAATATATTTAATGATTCCAAACCTCATTATTAGATTCAAAATCAAACTCGGATTTCAATAGTTCCTGTTCATAATATTTACCTTCTATTATCTCTCCATTAATATCTTCTATTTTATATGTTGGTGGATGTGTTTTTAGAACTTCATTCACTTTAAACAATTCTCTATTCCAATTAGAAGTGTAACCTTTAGAGAAGATATTACGTTTATCTGCATTTCTAACATAATCACCAACTTTAAATTTTGGTGTTGCTTTGGTAGAATTAATCTGCGCAGCAGTTTCACTGATATAGTATTTAACTTTATCAGGATTATTAGAAGCGTCAACTGGTATCATATTAATTGTTGAATGAATGTTATTGTTATATGTTATGACCGCATCATTTAATATATTTACCCAATTACCATCACCATTGATGAACATTGGTTTATTTGTTATATGTAATATTGTTCTATTGAATCTCTCTATAAACACAGCCTTTAAATCACTATATGTAGAATATAGCTCTATCCCTGATGCGGCTTTGCCGGTTCCATATTCTTTAAGTAAAGAATTAAATGTTTTATTGTAAAACTCACTACCTCTATCTACCCATAACTTTTCTGGTTTTTGTCCTTCTGATAGGATTGTTTTAAAACCATTAGTTATAGATAAACCAGATTTCTTCTTTAAAAGAATAGCCCATGCATATTTTGTGAATATATTTATAACTGTTAATATAAACTTAGAATTATTATTGTATTTACATAGAGATGACTTATCAATTAAATCAGCTGACCATGTTTCATCTTTATATAGTGGTATTATTCTTTGTCTTTTAAACTTTGTTATTTGAGGACTGAATACTTCTTTAGCTAGTTGTTGTTGTTGTTTTTCTAACGTTTTATTTATGGACATAGTCATCTGCGAATCATGTTCCCTGATGGACGTAGTCATGGTTTCACCTATCAACGAAGTTGTGAGCTTGCTCATTTACCATAATTAAAAACAAAAATATCTAGTTGGTTTTGATTAATATTATTCATAGATAATAGTTGCTTAGATATATCTAGCAATTCATCATATAACCCATCATGACCAGCTTTTGTTTCTAATATTAATAATTCTAAACTTTCTACTAAATTCTTTGGGTTGCCATTTAATCCCCTGCCATATATATCATCTCTTACCCCCATTATACGTTTTATTGTTTTATATCTAGCGCTTTTCTTATCCCCTTTTCCTAAATCATATCTAATATCCTTTAAAAACCTTTTAATTTTTGTTTTCATCTTCCTCAACCTTATCATCATATGTTACATTTGATTTAGTAAGAAAATCAGTAAATCCTTCTGAAAACTCATATACATTATCCCTAACTAAAAATGCACCCTGCTCTAGAGTTATATCAACACCATTCAATTTTTATCTCCTACTAGGTAAATCTACGAGTTCTAATTTTAATTGAGGATTAGTTTGAGCCCCCATGTCATGAAGAAGTTTGGCTGTTTTTGTATCAACATAAACTGGTGCTATATCTTGAGTTTGCTTTATGGACCCCTTTAACGTTTAACCAATCTGCGAAGCAGTTTCACCCATCTTGGAAGCAGTTTCGTTAAACTGGGAACCAGCTTGCTCGATCTGCGAAGCAGTTTCACCGATCATCTTAGTTTGTTTATCTAACACTTGATTTTGCCAATCTATTGCTCTTAATGTTTGTTCACTTAATGCTAGATTCTGTTCATTGTTTGCGTTTATCTGCGAAGCAGTTTCACTGATAGTTTTGGTTAGAGGATCAAATAACTCTTCTATTTCACCATAATATTCTTGCTGTTTTAATTTATCTTATAATCTATTTCATCTGTTTTGTTTTTCCAGACTGTTTATTTCTATAAGTTTATCTAGTTTAGTCATTTTATATGTATTGAAAAATTATAATAAGAGTTAAAAAATGGATAATGAAAACAGCTTCTCGCTTAATCTCAAAAGATGTTTAGCTTGTAAAAGTCGTTGTAATACTATAGATGAGTTTTTTTTATCATATTAAGGAACCAAATCATAATGATTTAATAATTTCAACTTATTCTAAATATGTAGAAGGGACTGGGAAGATAATAAAATTTCTAGAATATAATGAAAAAAATAATAGCTGGAGCTACACTACATAAGAATACAATCATGGGAGACACTATGGAAAAATATATATGGCTCAGATAATGATTTATAATAGACTAACTACCAACCATATGGATGTAATGAATGAATTAGGTCTATAATTATTTGTTATAAAAATTAGCAAAGCTCGTTATATAATATAATAGCAACTTCAATTAACTTTCTATCATCATTAATGGTTAGTTCTAGAATATTATTAACCAGTAGGTCTTTGTCTCCATCTAATGATCTGCTAAGCAGTTTCACTGATGCTTGGCGGATCATTTTTATTAAATCTCTTCTGAATAGATATAGATTCTCATCATGAGGATAGCTTTTAATATTATTTACATAAAATCTTTTATCATCAAATGTGTTTAGACTTATCTTACTTGTTTTTGTTGTTGTCATGTTATCACCAACTTTTTGTATTCTACATTTATCTACTGTTCTCTGTGTATAATTCGTTAATGCATCATAATAATCTATGTGCCTAGCATTATTATGGTTCTTTATTCTTTTTCTTTAGTGTTTTTAGGATAATTTTTGAAGCTATATGTTTTGGGGACAATGCTATAAATTCCTCAATAATCCTAATTCCCAGCTCGTGCTTAAAGTTTATTTTTAGTTTTTATAGGTATGTTTAGATTACTTAAGTCCATATGCTCATCACTAACTTTACCTCCACTATAACTTAATACGAAACTGTCCGTATCCATATAGTGAAGTGTTAGATCTTTGAGAGATGGTTGTAGAATATTATAGAATACAACATACATTTGTAATTTACTTAATTCTAAGATAGTAACACCTACATATACTGGAGAATCATATTCAATTTTTTTTTATATATTCTATTTGGCTATAATCTCTATATCCAGTTATATTCTTAAATGTTGGTTAACTTACACTTTTCATTATCTTTTCTTCATCATGCAAGAACTTGCTTTGAAAGAAGTGTAGAGGATTCATGCACATTCTTCCATATAATGAGTTATTCATTAATTTCCTTACATCGTTTTCTGCTTCAGTTTTAGCTGTTGCTCTTTTATTTGTATTGTTTTGTATATAATCGCTACATATATAATCTTGTTTAAATTTATTTACTCTATGTATTTTCGTTATTTTTACTCCCATCTTAACATAGAACTTTAACATCCTATAATGAACCATATATTCTGTTTTTTTGTTTTGGTCTAAGATTAATTTCTCTGATCTGTGAAGCAGTTTCCCTGATCTTGCTTTACTTTTCTCTCCTTCTCTGCATCCCAATTCTTATCATTTATCTTTCTTTTATTAGGCATTAGTGCTAACTGTTCTGTTCTCTCTTTACATTCATTAGTATAATCAATATCACAAACTATATAGTAACCATGATCACTATCATCTGGAGTATTCAATATTACATCTAGAGTAGTAGTAGTAATCAACTCAAAATCCTTATAAGGTAACTTTTGCATCATTGCATAACCATATAGGTTGTTTGCGTCTATGTACCATATATTTCTATTAATAACTTTATCATTAGTATCTGCGAAGCAGGTTCTCTGATTAGTATTAGTATTAGTATTAGTACTAGTATTAGTATTAGTATTAGCATTAGTATTAGTATTAGTATTAGTATTAGTATTAGTATTAGTATTAGTATTAGTATTAGTATTAGTATTAGTATTAGTATTAGTATTAGTATTAGTATTAGTATTAGTATTAGTATTAGTATTAGTATTAGTATTAGTATTAGTATTAGTATTAGTATTAGAATTAGTATTTGTATTAGTATTAGTATTAGTATTAGTATTACTATTAGTATTTGTATTAGTATTAGTATTAGTATTAGTATTAGTATTAGTATTAGTATTAGTATTAGTATTAGTATTAGTATTAGTATTAGTATTAGTATTAGTATTAGTATTAGTATTAGTATTAGTATTATCAATAATATTAGCATTAGTATTAGTATTACTATCTGCGAAGCAGGTTCCCTGGTTATTTATATATCTATCTCCCATTATTCCACATATACCACCTCTCTTTGCTCCAATAAAATCATCTAGCATTTGTTTATCTTGTAATGTATCTAATATTACACCGCTTGAAATTAACCAACAACCAAAACTATAACCTGGGAGACTTACATAGTGTAGGGGATTGAGCTTGAATTCTTTCATGCTTAGTTTAACATATTCATTCATGCAATAGTCTAAAATTTCCACATCATTCTGTAAATACTCTATAGTTAGATATTTTCCAGTTTTATGACTGTTTTCAATATTAAAATTATCTACTTCCTCTTGTGTTGGTAATTTATTTTTAGATTACCTATAAGATTATTATAGGAGTCTAAACCAAAGTATTCATATGGATATAGTGTTTTAGTTTTACACCCATATATCTTTGCCATTTGATCTAGGGGCATAGCTAAGAAGTTATAACTATCTAAGAATTTAAGACAACCAATGCTAAACATCTTAGACTTACCAGCAGCTAGTGGTATGTTATCTACTTTTCTTTTATCATTATTCTGTTTGAAGAGTCCACTGTATAGCAGATTGAAATCATAGCCAGAGCCATTATGGAATATTACTGGAATGAAGTTTGGTTGTTTGTACCTTAGATTACATATTTTACATGCTGGTCCTCTATATTTACCAGTTTCATGACAATGATCTCTTACTTTATTAATACATGTTTTACTGCAGATATGACAAGTGTTATTAGTTTCATGATATAATTTATCTTCTTCTGTGAATATCATTTTTTCATTATGTTTGAAACTATTCTCAGTTTCTATTTCTAATAGATCTCTAGCAAATCTTTTGATGCAGCCTAGACCGAAGTAGTGTTTGAAGTTACCTTGCCAGGTGTAACCCACAGCTATTGGAATATGTTCAGCTAGTACATATTTACAGTCATTAGTTGTAACATCGGTGAAACCACTTCGTGGATCAACAATGCAACATTCTATATCGGCATTTATATTCTTTTTTATATTCTGACGTTTGTGTTCATTTATAAAAGTAATTTGTTTTTTCTTAGGACAAACAATCTCTGGTTTGAATGAGTTGTTGCATTCGTGTTTATCATATTTAATTTGTGAGTTAAACCAATAGGTACACCTATCACAATAATAATATTTAATGTTGTTTTTATTAGGTCGTTCTAACAGGGTCTCTATATTTTTTATTAGGGCACAGTGTTCTATTTGACCATTACTCCAAACAAGTATTCTTACATCTTTTCTATCTTTATTAAAATTATCCACTTGTGTAAACAATTCTATTTTACCATTACCAAAAGATGTGTATACCCAAATATTAATATTACACAATTTCTGTATTCTTATTATATAAGCAAAATCATCTTCATGTTGTTGTCTTGGTTCAATTATTTTATCTACATATTTACTTTCTCGAGTTGCATGGTGTGGGGCGGGATGTAGCCAAGCAATTATAGTTAGTTGTAAGCAATTGCTTTTATAACTACGTATATTTAATATCGGTTTAGCGTTTTTGAGATCTGGAGGTAAATCTATATAACTACCAATAGATGCTTTAGTTGGTTCAATGTTCAACTGAATACTTCTTATTCCAAGAAACTCAAAATCATAACCATAACCTTCATATATTTTCTTTTCGAAATCTAGCCACCGATTGAAGTCACCATATTCATATAATGCATTATTATTAATATAATCAGTATTGAAAAATATTTTAGTAGTTTTAACTTCTTCTTTGGTTCTCATCTTATAATCACATTCAGCCGTAATCTTATATTTAAAACTCTTAACTTTACTAAACTGGTAACAGTTTTTAATTTCTTCTAAAGAGTAATTAGTTGCTTCATCTATATCTTTAATGTAACTCCCACCTTTATCAGTAATATAAAATTCTCTCATGTTCTGACTTGAGTTTATATCGAAGTCTTCTGTGTTTTCTAGATACATGCGATTGTGACTATATGAATGAGTAATTAGAGCTACTTTACTTCTGAATTCTTCATGACATTCTTTACATTCATACTTAATTCTGACGTAGATATTCTCTTCAGTTTTAGTTTTAGGTTTGGTGGCTGGTTTAGTTTTAATAATATAATCATCTTCATCCAAATTATACACCCTCTCCGAGATTTCCTCTTCTTCAGACTCAAACATTTTCTCCAATAGTTCCTTATGTTTGAGATCGTATGATTGATGCCTGTATAAAGCCTTCTTTGATTCAAAGGATAGATTACAGACATCGCAGAAGTTTATGACACTAGTATTAGTTGATTGAGACATGATGTATTTTTTTAGGGAAATAATCAAAAAAATAATATTTCGAAAAATGAAAATGAAATGCAAAAAGTGTATAAATAAACCTTGGAAAGAGTGTTGTAATAAAGGTAAAGAATTAGAATATTCTTGTTATGTTTGTTAAATATGGTTAAAGTGAAAGATTATATAGAACATTTGGGATATCATTATTCTGATCCTGATCAATATCTAACATGTAGTATGTGTAACGTTTATAAACATATATCATTATATAGATTTAGAAATAGGAAATGTAGACTATGTATTTATCTTCATAGATATAGATATGGTCACACTAGAAATCAATTCAGAGAGCATGTTTATAAGTATAATATTCAAGAAGACATAGAAAAACACTAATCACTGGGTAAAAACACTAATCACTGGGTCTCTATGTAAAACAAAGAATTTAGTGTCTTAACTTTGGACCTTTTCCATTTGTGCCCCTCCCATTTTCACCCCCAGCTATTGAGCACATGCAATTACATACTGAATCGTTATGTTAAAATATGATACGTGAATTTGAGGAGAGTGTGCATAATATGCGCTCAACAAACTGAGGGCTCAGAAGGCGAAGACTCTTAATTTCAGTTGACCGTCAAGCAAGTGGAGAGGTGTGGAAGCCAAAATTTGAAAATTAAGTCAATTAAGCCGAAATTTGAAATACAAGTCAATTAAGCCGAAAAATTCTGATATAGCGGAGTTTAAAAGTATTAACACTCTCAGTTGGCGGCCGAGTCCAAAGAATAACACTTAAAATGGCGAGCAGATTAAAAAACCCAGACCATATAGTCCATGATGAACAAACACTAAGATAGTATTGATTTTTTTGTGAACGGACCGTAATAAGCACTGTACCGTGTGCTCAAATGGTGAATAGCTAGCTGCCAGCATTGGCAAGTTAGTTTTGCATTAAATTCCACTGAACACCCGAAACATATAGTTCACACATATTTCACAAGTGTTCAAAATTAAAGATGGAGGCGATGTCCGGAATTTTACACTTCTATGTCTCGGCGTTATTCAAAGACCTTTGCCGATCATCTTTCACCCTTGTTTTCCACTTTCAACAAAATTGAAAAACACTTCAGATGCAAAATTTCTGGAGTAGGTGGACTTAGTGGTATGGATTGTTTTTACTTCAAATAAGTCTGGATCAGGGAACGCATAAGCTGGGAAAATTGTGTCCGAGTTCACCGGCGACTGGCTGTAAAATTGAAAATGAGCAGGTTTTTGACGTAATTGATTGGCTTATGAAAAGGTCGCATCAGAATCAGTACAAGCAGAGTGTTGATGATACCAAAGCTGTACCGGAGTGTTCGCAGAACTATATCAAATGATAATTGTTTTGCAAATATTTGCATCCATATTGCTACCAAGAGTTGTTTCCCACTTCAAACAGGCAGGTGATGATACAGTTATAGCTATAGACGCTTCAAAACTTCAACAATATTGTGTTGTGTTATATCCACTGTCATTACAAAATCTACCACCCGGGTCGAGGTATCACCGCTAAAAATTGCTATAAGATGTAAGATTTGCGGTGAATTTGAAAAAAAAATTGTAAAATTTGTGCTCAATTCGATGAATGCGGTGAAAAAATTTTAAGCTGAGAAAAATAAATTTACCGCTAAAAAATACTTAAGCGGTGGAAGAAAATCTTTCACCGCTACCAGGATGCGGCGAAAAAAATTTTCAACGCTACAAGGATGCGGTGAAAACAATGTCAGCGCTATCAGGATGTGGTGGAAAAAATCACCGCTAGAGTTGCAAATCTTACGCATTTTCACGGCTAAATTCAACGCTTATCTTTAATTCACAGGAAATATCATTGAACAAAACCTGTGAATCCAGTGAAAAAAAAAATTTCTTCGCTAAAAACCGCAAATCTTACAAAAGTTCACTGCATTCAACGCTAAAAAGATGGAAGCGCTTTGCGGTGAAAAAAGATTTTTTCACCGCTATTCACCGCTAATCTTACATTATTTTTTAAACGAAATCTCATCCTGGCAATACAGACAGTTTCGATTACGGGATCTAAAATTGTGTACAAAAAAAATCCCTTGAAATTGAGCATCTACAGATTTTAATGATTAGCAGCAATTTTGATGCTTAATAAACATATATTGTTAATTTTAACTAAAAAGATAAGCTGATTATAACTGTTGCTTGTTCCAACGATTAGCAATTTTTTTAAACTAAGACTTCCATAACATAGTTTTTTGAGAAAAATTTGGACTGACAGTGAAAATATTCAGATCGTGGCAAAATGTCTCAGCGGTCGTTTTGTATTATTTGGTTGACCTATGTTTAATTATGTTTGGTATTATTTCACGAGGTAAAAAAAAGAAAACAGTTTCATATTTTTGACCCGGAGAACCCGGAGCTTGGTGTCAGGGCAAACCAGAGTTGAGTCATAAAAATGACAGTTATTTGGCCTACTCATATCTTTTCATGTCGAACTTTAGATTTTACAGTCTGCCAATTTCACTACCTATGAGTCATTACGCTCTTCTTTAGCTGTCCATCAATTAATAGCAGACAGTGGTAGAGCTGGCAAGTATCAAATGCCTACTGACGCTTTACTTGCGAAAACTATTTGCCGACTGACGTTCTAGTTGTTCAATTGTCGACTGCTTTCGTCTGGCCAGCGTTAATTGCCGACTCTCGCTGTACTTTTCGGAGAGATTTTCCAAACCTATTAAAATCAATATTTACTGTTGTCATGCTTTTGGCATCAGCAAATTAACTGAAGTCCACTCCGTGGCAAAAGTGGCACCCAAGTTGAGTAATTGATTCCATTAAGAACCCGGCTCGAGGAAAAATTGGAAAAATGTGTAAGATAAGCATTGAAAATTTTTTTTTTCACCGCAAACTTCGTACATAGTTTTGCCGTGAAAAGCGGTGAAATTAATTAATTTCACCGCTACAGTAAGCGGTGAACTTACAAAAATTCACCGCATTTCACCACTTACTACAAACTACCTGCCTTACACGGATTCGATCCTGCAGGTAGGTCTCTTTTTCTTCCGATGCGTCACCTCTCACTAAATACTGACATATTTTGTTTTAAATTTAAATCAAATTCACTCTACTTTCTGTAAAACATGCGTGTTGAATTTTTGTAAGATTAGCGGTGAAATTGCAAATTTAGCGGTGAAATAAGTTGATTTTTTCTAAGTGCACGGCCTACTCTAGAGGTGAAATTACATAAATTCATCGCTTAAAAGTTATAAAATGTTTATTATTAATTCTGGGCAAATTTTCCGTTCGTAATAAATGAATCTCAACTTCGATGGACAAAAAACAATTCGGAGCGATTTATGAAATTCCGCCGCATTCGCGGTTGATCTCAGACAATTTTTGACACTTTTTCTGAGTGAAGAATTTATGTTATTTTACCTCTAAATTAAGCGGTGAATTTATGTTACTTTAACGCATTCACTGCTGATCTCACAACCTTTTAACATCTTTTGCTAAGCGGTGAAATTATGTAAAATCACAACTAAGTTAAGCGGGAATTTATGCAATTTCTTCTCAATCACCGCTTATCTCACATTATTTGGACACTTTTTTTAGAGTCGTGATTTTATGTAATTTCACAACTAAATTCAGCGGTGAAATCATGTAATTTCACCGCTACGAGGCGATTAATTTTTCTTACCGCATTTGCCGCCTGATTTATGTAATTTTACCGCATTCAATGCTTATCTTACAAATTTTTTGCATTAATTTTTTGCTTATCTTACAAAGTTTTACGTTGGATGGCGATGACACCTCGACCCGGAAACGAGCCATTAACAGTTTTTATTACATTTGAGTAAATCGAAGGAAATTTTTTTGAGTACATAGCATAACAACAGTATGCAAAGACTGCCATCAGAGGGTCTTAAAGCTAAATTTTTTTTATTAAGTCACACCAGTCAAGTGGAGGCGATATTGCTAAAACTCTTTCCCGTGAAGGAAAAAATTTCATAGATAAAAGTACAATATCTTTAATTGACAGCAATGTGAGTGTGATTGTGCTTTTCTTAAAAGGTTTTCTTAAAATGTTCTTTAAAAGTTAACAGCTTGGACTATTTCAAGCTAATCTTGCTACGTCATCTATTGATTTTTTAAATTTTGTTTTCCACTGAACTATTCTATTTGTTGGGCTCTGACTGCCAAGAATGACTATTTGATAAGCTGTAAAAGAAACTGCGTGATGACACAAAAAATACCAGTAATATGAAAACCTCAATGTTGATTACCGCCATAGTAGGTATTAAGTTAAACTATATACTTGTCAACTGCATTTAGCATAATGAACTTACTAAACTCTCTGCTTCCCTTGGCGCTTTTTCTGACCAGACGAAAAGCTTTCATAGCAGCAAATAAGACTTCGTTTCAATAGCTTATGGGAAAACAATCAAAACAATATTTTAGGTAAGGAAATGTAACCACATGGTGCTGAAAATTTAGAGTAAGTTTGGCGTTAAGATTGAATTTCGGCTTCCTGTGATTGCCAATTTATTTCGTTTTCGGGAAATGACACCTAAAAAACGTGTTGGGTTATGAGTTCAAATGCTGCTTTTCTTAAAATCCCTATTCAAGCAAAAGAATTTTTCTGAACAGAAAGAAAATTTTGGTCTACTTCAAAAAAGCAATTGGTGGCGTTCTCAAACTCTTGTAGTTTGAACAGAGATGGGTGTACTGCACTGAACCAACTTCGATTTTGGACAGATTTTTCTTTGAATTTGTTGCATTTTTTAAAATAAAAACATAACTATCTGATAAAACAGCGGTGGGTAGACGAATCCGTGGAGAATGGCACTTGCGGGAAAGAGTGTAATCCGCCCCATAAATAAGTACGAAAACCGAACAAGCCTGGCAAAGTTCGACGTGTTTGCAACGCAGTGTCGAAAAAAAGCAGTATGCCTAAACGACATGCTACTAGAGAAACCTGATCAACTGCACGGGTTGACTGAAACGATATTCAGATTTCGGACGATATTCAGAAAGACCAATAGCCCTGAGAGCGGACATCAAATCAATATTTCCCGAGCATGCTAGAAAATGCTTGATGTTTCTATGGCATCCAGGAACTAACTTGTTCAGATATACCAAAATCAGCGTCAAGTATTTGCAGCGCAAGAATCTCCAACTTAAACAGGTTATGCTCTCAAGCGAGTGGGACTCGATAGTGAAGAGGTGTATCCAAACCCAGCAACGGCGATACAAAATAACTTCTACGTGAACGTTTCTATATACCAATAAAATCACCCGAAGAAGCAAACAAAATTTTCAATTAGTTACAACATCTTCTCTCACAATATGGGTTTCAACTGAAGAAATTATCGAGCAACAACGACAAACTTACTGCAGCAGTCCCAGATGATCTGAAACAGATCAGCAGCACGAAACAGATTGAAATGGAAACCATTTGGGAGGAGTCTTCAGTGCCTGTTCTACAATGGAGTTTTCAAATAAGACAATTTCTTAGAGGAATTCCGACTAAAAATGGAAAACATTTGGACAACGACGTAGAACCCGTTGAAGCAACAGAATTTCAGAAATGGAATAAACAACATCCTGTAGTAGCTGAAATAAGCACCGATAGACAAAATTGCAATAAGGCGAGGGCAAAACTGAACTTCAAGTGTTTGCTGAAGCATGAGAAACCACGATTAATGCAGTGGCCGATCTACATTCCCAGCCGAAGGCATACTCAGCTGACTTAGCGTTTGTAATTCGAAAATGCAGAGGGGCACCGGCGAGGCATCTTGCACGACTGGAAGTGCAAGCAGCATTCATGGAAGTTAGGTTGAAAGAACAGATAGTCAAGGAACACGAAAAAAAGATACATGGTTGCAGCTTTTGGTCAAACTCGCTAACATTACATCAGCGGAGACACAGCTCACTTAGTAGGCAACAAGTGTTCATCGCCGATTGAAAAATAGAGATACTGGATACAACCAATTTTCACAGTGAAGCGCTTGAGCGGCATTAACAACCCAGCGGACATTGGCACGAGAGCAATCAGCATTGAGCAATTCAAGAGAATTTGGTCACCGGATCGGCCTGGTTGAAACAAGCACAGAGTGATCTGCGCGAGCCATTGAATTTAATCTTTGTCTCAGATGAAGAGAACCTACGAACACCAGTTTTCAAGCTGAGGAGACGAAAAGTGTAAAATAGAACTTATAACGAGCTAGTAAACACAATGGCAAACGTACAGAGAGCACTGAGCAAATTTAAAACCTCAACAATCAGCTTTTCAGAAAGAAAAAGACAAATGCAATCTTTTTCAAGCTATTACAGGATGAACAGTTAGGTAAAGAGATGAAATCTCTCTAAGTTGAAAAGAAACTTCCAAAAGGCACTAAAATCCCACAACTCTAATGCTTCTTTGTTGAAGGAGGACTTGTTCGTGCTAAAGGCAGAATAGGTTAAGGTCAGTTCGTCTTCAATGCAAAACATCCAAGTTTTCTACATTGGAAACATCCAGCCGCTGAATTTTTCTTGCAAAAGGAGCACAAAAATTTCATCATGAAGGCACTGATGCACAAAACATTTTTAAGCCGAGGGTGTGGATCTTGCGCATATGAAACGCCCTACGATAAAACATAAACCCTGCAGAAAAGGCCGAGCAAATACGATAACACCAGTAACGGCAGATCTACCCGAAAAGTGGTTAGATGTCTAAGCAGCTGTTACAAAAGCATGAGTAGCCTACCTAAGCCCTTTCACAGTGAAGAATTGGCGAAGAAACGAAAAGTGATGATGTTGTTTGTTCACAAGTCTAACTGGCAGAGCGGTGCATATAGAAGTGGTATCCAAGTTAAAGACAACTATTTGTCTCAATGCAAATTTGAGGCAAAACAATAACAATGATTAGTGAGAACAGAACGACCTCTAATGAAGCTGACCAAAAATTGGCTGATTACGTTGCGTCATTGGACAAAAAAGGAATCGAAAAACATCTAATTTTTAAAAAAACAGGTGGTAGTTCAACCCACTTGCAGCACCTCACTTTGAAAGAATAAAAAAGCTGTTGGTAAGAAATTGCAAGAAAGCGATCTATTTAGCGATGGTGAAAAGATCAGTCACTGAGTAAGATTTTTCAACTAAAAGTGCGTTGTGGAAGGGACTTTGAACGTAAGACCGTTGATTCCAGTCAGGCCAGATGTTATTGATCTCGAAGCATTAACTCTCATTATCTTGTCGCTGAGCAACAAGAACGTTTGTCTACCCTATCTACAATGCGCAAGGTTGTTTGTTGATCGTCGAAAGTTTTCAACTGTTTCTAGACAATGCAAATTTTTGTCAACGTTCAACGTTTATTAAAAATGGCGATTTACGGCGAACGAAAACTCTTGAAAGGGCGATCTCGTTTGGTTGACTGAAGACTGCGACATGCATGAGTCGGACGGTGTGATGCAATCAGTGAAAGCTCAGATGAACGAAGGAGATTACAAGAGACCAGTTGTGAAGCACGCTCTGGTACAAACTGAAGAGATTTTTTGCGATATAAAACAGGGCTGGCGATGTTAAGGCTATACGCTTAGCTTCTAAGTCAATTCAAGCTAAAATGGAGCGGTGAAGTAAGGAAAAGTACGAGAAGCAAATTTAATGCAAATCCTATTGAAGTCGAAGTAATTTGCTCACTTTGTTCAACACTTATATTTGGTAATTAATTTTAGTATGCAAGTGTCATACATGAAGTGGGATTAAAACTCAGTCTGGAACTACCACAACATCATTAAAGCAATATTATATTTTTGCATCACAAATTCTTAACGAATGGTTTGCGAATCAAACTGTTGTTGATATAGACAAATGGACAGAACTTCTACGTGGTTAGCAAACTTTCCTTGACATCAGATTTTCGCTGAAAACGTGACGTTTTCTCATTCCAATTATCCAACTATACTTAATGAGTAAAATTAGTTTCGCATCTGAGTTCAAATGAAAATCTACAGCTAAATTTGGCGGTGATATTCGGGTATTCGACTCTCGAGATTTGGTTATTGGGGCAGTAACCATATAGTTCTAATTTTTTGATGTTCTCATCGTTCAATCGCATGCGAGATGTCAGCGCCGTTTCAGCGCAATTATTTGTAAGAAATGCACTGAATGTGCTAAAATTAGGTGAGAAATGAGTTGAATGCACTGAAATGCGCTGAAATGAGCTTAAATGCGCTGAGTTTTCAAAACTTGCAAAAATCTTACATAAAATACCTTGAAATGCGCTGAAGCTTTTTAAGAATTGCATTCAAAATTCATCGTTTTTCCTAAATAAACTCAGTGGATTTCAATACCTTTTGGCACTGATTTCTGAACTTAGTAACGTTTAAGGCGGTCATACATTAACCTCTTACCTTTTGTTTGAAATGTGCTGAAAAGCACTGGATTGCGCTGAAGCTATGTAATAAATTCGCCGAACTTTAAGCGCAAGTCTTTCATAATTTCAGCTTATTTCTTACTGAATTGTTCATCAATGTAAAATCAAATCAAATAGAAAGAGATGCAGGAACCGCTGGCGCAGTGGATTGTGGTAGAAAAGTCACAGGAAGTTAGGGTTCGAGTCTCAACCATCGACAAATTTTTTTTGAAAGTTTGTGGTTTTCAGCGCATTTCTTCCAAAAATTCAGCGGATTTCGAAGCATTATTATAAAAGGTTTTCAGCGCTGAAATGATTGAAAATCAGTGCATTTGAACACATTTCTTACGTAATTTTTGCAAAATTTCTTGACCCGGGATTGTCTCTGATTGAATTAGCATGCAAATGAAACAGTTTTTATTAAGTTGACTTCGTATATCAAGCATTATTTCATTCAATTTTTTTTTTCGAGAAGACTCAGCCAATTTTTTTGGTGAGATCTGTGGCGCTGTGGCGAAAAATTTAGAAAACTTTGGAAACTTTTTGGGAAAAACTTTGGAAAAAATTTAGAAAACTTTTTTGGAAATGAAACGTTGTATAGGGCTTCTGTCTCTGTTTTTGAGGGCCTGGGTTATGGTGTTATCAGTCAAGTCGTAAATCAATGGTTAAGTTTATCATTTCTTTGTCATTTTTTGGTTTCATTTTCGTGGCCTGCCACGGTAACGACTATTGCTTCCCGAGCATGATGCTTAAATGGCTGTGATCTTCTCTTTATACTACTATAGTTTACCTGCTGATTAGGTATTTTCTAGTTTCCTCTCACAGATTGGCTAAATTCTTGCTTGGGCACTGAAGTTTATCTACATTACCGAAAGTTAATGGAGAACAACTTTAGAAAGAGTATAAACGGAACTGAGTATTGAGTTTTTGAACTGCTTCTCCATTGTTTTTATTTCTCGACAAACTTGTTTTATCCAGCTCTCTGAGCCCGGGTCGAGGAAAACTCGGAAAAATATGTAAGATAAGCCGTGAAAAGTTGTTTTTTTCACCGCAAATTTCGTACATATTTTTGCGCTGAAATGCGGTGAAATTATGTAATTTTGCTGCTAGAGTAAGCGATGAACTTACAAAAAATTACCATATTTCGTCGCATACTGATAATTACCTGCCTCACACGAGCTCAAGCCGCTAACCTACTACATGTCAGCCACTTGTTCTGCCACTGCGCCACCTCGCACTAACTTCAAGGGTTTTTGTTTTGAAATTAAAACAGGTTCACTCTACTTTCTGAAAAGCGTGCGCGTTTTATTTCTGTTAGATTTGCGATTTTTATTCATGAAATTAATTATTTTAATGGTGAAGTGTGGTAATTTTTTGAAAAGTTCACCGATTAACTTATTGGCGAAACCAGATAAATTCAACGCTGGAAAGTGGGTAATTTTGAGGAGGTTAAATCTAACCATTTCTCCTTTACTCCCCATTACCCCCATATCTTACATCGTTTTACCCCCTTAAAATTACCCCCTAACCTTAAATCTTTTTGACATTTTTTTCTAAACGGTGATTTTATTTAATTTCATCGCTAATTTAAGCGGTGAAATTGTGTAATCTCACAACTACCAGGCAATAAATTTTCATTCACCGCTTTCACTGCTTATCTTACGAATTTCCCCCAATTTGCCGCTTGTCTTACATATTTTTGCGTTGAATGGCAGTGACGCCTCCACCCGGGAAAACGATCCAGACGATTTTTTTACAATTTTATTTCTGAGCGTGTTCTCCTCTTGCGGTATTCTGGTTATTCTCCTACTTTGTAATTTTTGATAATAACACATATGAGGCTCTAATTCTTGTTCCAAGTTGATTGCGGAGAGATGGTGTTTTTCTTTTTTCCTTCAAATACTCAGATATCATTGATTTACGATTTGAAGCGATTCGTGTAAGGGGATGTGATATCATCGTATAAAAAAGAACTTTATTTTTCTTTCCTAGAATGCAAAGAGTGGTTTTTAGCGGTAGGGCAGTGCTTATTGGTTAATGAATTTCTTAAGACAACGTAACATTAGGCATGGTCATTGATTCAGTGTCTTCCTTTGCTTTTGTGCTTTTGTGTGGAAGAGAATGTATCGCCTGCTATTCACGTTTACCATCTGTGAAAACAAGTAGTACTAAAATTATCCAAAGGATTGTGTTGGCCTCTGCGAAGTATTTTCTCAAGAAGAGTTCGTCAGATTAATTCTAGTATATCTGGTTTTAGGTTTTTACTGAATGTGTATTCAATCCCGTCGGCTGAAATCTTTTGTTTGATTATATGTGGCGTGGAAGGTTTTCTCAATTAATAACTTGCTTTTTGAGCCTCTTTTGAGAACAACTTTTAAATAAAAATTATAAAAATTGTAAAATTCCTATTTGAAGTAGTAACGGCTGGTGAGTGCTTTTTATGATTAGAATTTCACAATGCGATTTGTGGCACTAGTCAAAGTCGCGACCAAACAATGCTTTTTTTACAACCTAAACTTCCATTAATCGAGAGCTAATTATCTCTGCTAGCTGAGTCAACCTACTTAACTCTTTTTGCTTAATAAAAGAACTCAGTGGTTGAGCCAAAACATAGAAGTATAAATTCATTTAAGAACAAAATATTCTGCCGCAGTCAGGCGTGTACATCTGGTATAAAAAACGTTAGACCGAAAAACTAATGTTAAGTAAAAGCTATTTATCACTGAATGGAGTTTTCTAAATCCCGGATTGGTCACTTTAGCTCACACAATCAACTCCATCTGAAGCATTAAAATCCTGCAACAGAATGGAGATAGCTAGGGAGGATGTTTTTCTTCCAGATGAGTTCTTTGTTTTCTTCATCAGCTTTTGATTACCCAGTTTTTCATTAAAACTCAGTTTTTGTAGTTCACAAACTTGCAGGCCTATCTTGTAAGATCTCACGCGTGCAATTTATCTTGAAAAGTCTTGGATCACGATGATTATTCTGTACCAGCTCTTTTACAATCTTAATATATCGGTTTGATTTTGCCGCTGCCTAACATAATAGACGGGTGTGTTACCGTAAAAAAAGTTATACTTTTGCTAATATTGTAGTCAAGGCATTTTTTTACGAACAAAATTTTTTACAAATTATAAATTGTACAAAATTATACGCATTAATATGCAGTTTTAAAAATGATGCAAACGGGGTAGTTACCAAAAAAATATGCAGTTTATGTGATCCAAACGATGCAGTTCTCTTTCTCATTAATGTGCTAGAGCAAAAATTTCCAGAAAGAGCGCTTTCTATGTTGGACTAACTTTTTGATTTTTTGTCAAATTTTAGCCAGTTTTTAATTGACCAATTGAGATTGAGTGGAGTAGAAACAACTCATACGCTCCATTTCCTCAAAGTATTCTCCTCCGTGAGCGAAATAGGAATAATTTAGCATCATGCTCGCTATGAAATAATAAAGAAGTATCATCGGCTCCCCTCGAAGATAGAAGTCCGTATAAATTATATGAGGTTCTACAGTAACAACCCAGACGAGCATATTGGCAGCAAATACTAAGGTTAATAATCTTGTTCTATTGTTCACTCGTGATTTTCTGAGAGTGACGATACATCGCCAATAACACACACCGCAAATGACAACAGCCAGAACATTATAAGTCAATCGAAAAAACCTGAAGTTGTCATGCACCTTCGAATTGATAAGACTCACCTGAAATGAAAGAAGAAAAAAGCAGCTCTGAAAAATGAATAAACAAATATTCAATTATTCAATTCTCACAAGATTTCAAAGATAAATATTAGGTTGGGTTTGAAGGGACCATTGTATCCGAAACAAAATGCATCAGAAAGGAAATGTTCTGTGTTGATAATTGGCGTTCAATTCGAAAAACAAAACACTATTCTTTTGTTGATATGTGGTTGGTCCAATTGAAAGAACTTAATATCTTGCTTTTGTTTTACTTCTTGTGGTACTTTGGAAAAGCAAAACAAATTGGTTTAATGATATTTGAGGGTCAATTGACTCAAAACAATTCGATTCCTTTAAAATTAGACGGTCATTTGAAAAAGCGCAAAAAATGCTTTTGTTGATATTTTGCTGCCATAATAAAAACAAATATTTTTGCTATGGTTGACAAATGGTTGTCATTTGGAAAAAATCACAAGTTGCTGGCGTTGATATTTGACGGTCAATTAGAAAAACGAAATTATTTACTTTCGAAGATATTCGTCAGTAAAAAAAAAACAATTTGCTTTAGTGGATATTGGGCGGTCATTTGAAATACAAAAATTATTTGCTTCTTGTTGATATTTGGCAGTCAATTGGAAAAATAAAACAGTATGCTTTGCGGTGATATTAGGTGTTAAATTGGAAAAACAAAACATTACAGGTTTTTAATAGTTGGCAGTCATTTGTAAAAGCAGAACATTCTGATTTTTGTTGATAGCTGGCATTTGGGCCTCTTTATTTGCATAAAACGCTTAAAAAACCCTCACACTTTGCTGCGCACTGTTTCATCATTAATTACTTCATGGTAAATGTCAATAAATTAAAATTTTGGAAAAAATACGCATGAAGAAGTATGTTAATCTCAACGAAAAATCTATCAAATAAAGACTAATAATTTGCTGGTAAATCTGAATTGTGTTGTTGACTAATTGCCGAAAAATCATGAAAAATAATTTACCGAAAAGTAGCGGGGAAACAGTGTAAACTCAAAAAAATGCTCTTACCACGTTTAGGCTAGAATAAATAAGGGTGCGAAAAGTGAAAGTTCCGGTGAATTTTTGTTTGGAAAAACAAGAACTAAAATTGGATGTGGGCTTACTTGAACTTGCACTTTTTCTAATTACATCATTGGCCTACATTTAAACGATTATTTTACGCCATTAAGTCTTCTTCTTTCATTTATGCACCATAAACATAAGGCACACCTTATGTTTGGCTCATTTTGAAAAACCCACTGACCCAAATGAAATCACTATTCTTCAACTAGTTATTCCCTTTTTTAGCAAACAAAAACATTAAGTTTGGTTACATTTTTCTTAAACAAGCCGGTCTAAAATTTTTAGTTTTTTTGAGGCCTTAAAAACATAGGGCATATCTTATACAGCTTTCGGCAAGATTTGAACAAATCCTCACACCCAATTAAAATGCACTTTTCTTTCAATCACTTATTCGCCTATTAGCAAACCAAAAAGAATAAAGAGATAATTTTATTTGATTATGCTACAAAAAAAATTGTCGAATAGGGCCTCTTAGACATGGGTAACACATAACATATAGTTCATTTCGGTTTGAATTAGTCCGTGCTCGAAAAAAAATCTGTTCCGTTTTGCAACTAAAATCAAGTTTCAATCAATTTTTTCATAGATAGGCTATTTCAAAAAAAACGGAAAGTATTAGAATTCCTAGAAATCGGTTGATTCTGACTAACAGTTTGATTGGATTTGAAAAACTCTTTGATCAGATTAAGAAACACTTATCCTTAAAATCAAACGAAATTCGATTTTTTCTTAGCTACTCTATACCAAAACATCTTGGCTTTTCAGACCACCCATACAAAAGGACAAATCTTACTATCAGTTTGAATGGAACTGAATTGATCCTTCGACTATTTTTGAAACATTTAATTGCCTATATTCAACTAAAGCCGATTTCATAGGCAAACACTCGATTTTTCGATTTTTTTGTTTAGATTGCTCGCGAGTCCCATACCTTTGAAAGATAATTTGGTTTGAACCGAAAAAACATCCCAATACTCATGTTAAAGTGACCGTTTAATTTGCACTAGTTTTTGAAATCTGATTAGTTTTTCATACAACTAAGAAAATAGATTAAAAATTTTATGCTAACGGATCTTCTGTAAAATTTGCAGATATTTTTAGACTCCGCAAACAAGAAAAAATTGACTAAGATTGTGCTTTGATTCAAATAATTCCTCGAACCGATTAATATCCACCAGCTCAGCAAATGTTTCTTTGCTCATAAGCAACTAAAAACAAATGAAAACTGACTGTTTTCCCTGTAAAGGTGTTCCATATAAAATTGGTGTTTTAGAGTCCTCATACAAGAGTGAACTGTGACTATCAGTATGGTTTGATATGAACAAATGCTTGTATCGAATAAAATCCGCAATTTTATTAAAAAGGTTTATCCGCCTATGCAATTAAAAGCAGCTGAAAACCTAAATAATTCCTTGGCAAGCTTTTTGGTGCTTTAGACTTTGTGTGCAAAAGTAAAATCTGAAAATGACTTTGTTTAATTTGAAAACTCCTCAGTCCGCGTAGAATCACCTAATTTTAAAACTTTTGGTCACCTATATGCAATTTAATACAGATGAAAACTTAATTTTTTTCTTAGGCAAGCTATTCTAAACGCTCTGTGCGTTTTAGACTCCCCATAGGTAGGGAATGCCTGACTTATGAGTTTCAGTTAAATTGAGGGAAATCATTGCAGCGTTGAAAATCCACAAACTTTTAAAAATAAAATAAAACTAAAAACGTATGAAAAAGCGAAATTCTAATGTTTTCTAGCAATCAGTTTTTGTTTCGTCGCCCTTTAATCAAATTCCGTTGCCCTTTAAATCAACTGCAATTTTATCGACAATTTCTTTTGTACAATGGTATCAAACCTTGCAACTCAGTATCTTGCTCATTGTATCAACAGATTCTGGCCGACTTTCTTTTAACTTTCTCAGCAATAGCAACAAAAATGTGGGCGCTCAGTCTTGTATAATTTGGACTACCAAAATGTAAGCCCCTATGAGATCTGCGGAACAAATGGTCTACGGTAAAAATGCTTGGGGGTCAAAATACCAATTGTTTCCTTCAAAGCTGAACTCTTTTAGAGAAGTATTTTCTGCTCCCCTAGCAGATACGAGTCAAAATAATTCATTTGAAGTTATACAGTAACAATCAGGATGAGCATATAGGCAGCAAACACTCAGGTTAATAATCTTGTTCTATTGTTCAGTCGTGATTTTTTGAGAGCGACAATACTTAGCCAATAACACACACCGCAAATGAATTCCACCAGAACATTATTCGTCAGTCGAAAAAACATGAAGTTGTCATTCAACTTCGAATTTATTGGAGTCACTTGAAATAAAAGGAGATCAAAGCAGCTCTGAAAAAAGCTTAAGCAAGTTTTATATTTTTCAATTCTCACAAAATTTCGAATGTAAAGTTTAGGTCTTAACTGAACGCCGCAGATTTAGGGATGGTGAACGTTGTAACAAAAACAAAATGAATCCGAAAAGAAATTGTCTCTGTTGATAATTGGCGTTCACTTCTAAAAACAAACTTTGTTCTTTTCTTGATATGTGGTGGTCCCATTGGACGAACATAATATCTTGCTTTTGTTTTACTTCTTGCGGTACTTTGAACAAGCAAAACAATTTGGTTTTATTGATATTTGAGGGTCAAGTGACTAAAAACAATTCGATTCCCTTAAAACTAGACGGTCATTTGAAAAAGCGAAAAAATTGAGTTTGTTAGTATTTGGCTGCCACAAGGGAAAACAAATTTTTGCCATGTTTCACAATTGGTTTTCATTTGGAAAAAACAAATGTTGCTTGTGTTGATATTTGACGGTCATTTGTAAAAACAAAAATAATTGCTTTCGATGATAATTCACAGTTGTACAAATTTTTTGCTTTTGTGCACATTTGGCGGTCAATTTGAAAACAAAAATGTTTGCCACTTGTTGATATTTTGCAGTCATTTGGAAAAATAAAATATTATGTTGATTTGTGGTGGTCCTTTTGAAAAACGAAAGTATCTTGCTTTTTTACTTTTGATGGTGGTTTGGAAAAGCAAAACAATTTGGTTTCATTGATATTTGAGGGTCAATTGACTAATGACAATTCGCTTATTTGGATATTAGACGGTCTTTTGAAATTCCAAAAAATTAAGTTTTTAATATTTGGCTGCCACAAGGGAAAACAAAATTTTTGCCATGTTTGACAACTGGTTGTCATTTGGAAAAAAACAAATGTTGCTTGTGTTGATATTTGACGGTCATTTTTAAAAACAAAAATAATTGCTTTCGATGATAATTCACAGTTGTTCAAATTTTTTGCTTTTGTGCACATTTGGCGGTCAATTTGAAAACATAAATGTTTTCCACTTGTTGATATTTTGCAGTCAATTGGAAAAATAAAACATTATGTTGATTTGTGGTGGTCCTTTTGAAAAACCAAAGTATCTTGCTTTTTTACTTTTGACGGTGGTTTGGAAAAGCAAAACAATTTGGTTTCATTGATATTTGAGGGTCAATTGACTAATGACAGTTCACTTATTTGGATATTAGACCGTCTTTTGAAATTCCAAAAAATTAAGTTTTTAATATTTGGCTGCCAAAAGGAAAATCAAAACTTTTTGCTGTGGATGACACATGGTTGTCATTTGGAAAGAAGCACATGTTGCTTGTGTTGATATTGGAAGGTCATTTGTAAAAACAAAATTATTTGCTTTCGATGATAATTGACATTTGTATAAATTTTTCGCTTTTGTGCATATTTGGCGGTCAAGTTAAAAACGAAAATGTTTGCTACTTGTTAATTTAATGTTTGCTACATTATAATGATATGTGGTGTTCCATTTGGAAAAACAAAGTATCTTGCTTTCGTTTTACTTTTTGTGGTCATTTGCAAAAAGCAAAACAATTTGGCTTTATTGATATTTGAGGGTCAATTGACAATTCGCTTCCTTTGATATTAGACAGTCATTTGAAAAAGCGAAAAAATTGCGTTTGTTAATATTTGGCAGCCACAGGGAAACACAAAAATTTTGTCATGTTTGACAAATGGTTGTCATTTTGAAAAAAGCACATGTTGCCTGTGTTGATATTGGACGGTCATTTGTAAAAACAAAAATATTTGCTTTCGATGATAATTGACAGTCATACAAATTTTTTTTGCATAGTTGGCGGTCAAGTTGAAAACAAAAATGTTTGCTACTTGTTGATATTTTGCATTCAATTGGAAAAATATAACATTATGTTGATGTGTGGTGGTCTATTTGGAAAAACAAAATATCTTGCTTTCGTTTTTTGCGGACATTTGGAAAAGCGAAACAATTTGGTTTGATTGATAATTGAGGGTCAATTAACTAATGACAATTCACTTCCTTTGCTATTGGACAGTCATTTGAAAAAGCGAGAAAATTGCGTTTGTTAATATTTGGCTGCCACAAGGAAAAACAAAATTTTTGCCATATTTGACAATTGTTTGTCTTTTGGAAAGAAACACACGTTGCTTGTGTTGATATTTGACGGTCATTTGTAAAAACAAAAGTATTTGCTTTCGATGATAAATGACATTCGTATAAATTTTTCGCTTTTGTGCATATTTGGCGGTCAAGTTAAAAACGAAAAAGTTTGCTACTTGTTAATTTAATGTTTGCTACATTATAATGATATGTGGTGGTCCATTTGGAAAAACAAAATATCTTGCTTTCGTTTTACTTTTTGTGGTCATTTTGAAAAGCAAAACAATTTGGTTTTTTTGACATTTGGGGGTCAATTGACTAATGACAGTTCGCTTCCTTTGATATTAGACAGTAATTTGAAAAAGCAAAAAATTTGCATTTGTTAATATTTGGCTGCCACAAGGAAAAACAAAACTTTTGCCACGTTTGACAATTGGTTGTCATTTGGAAAAAAGCAAATGTTGCTTATGTTGATAATTGACAGTAATTTCTAAAAACAAAAAAATTGCTTTCAACGATAATTGGCAGTCGTACAATTTTTTTGCTTTCGTGCATAATTGGCGGTCATTTATAAAACTAAAATGTTTGCTACTTGTTGATATTTGGCAGTCAATTGGAAAAACAAAACTTTATGTTCATATGTAGAGGTTCATTTGGAGAAACAAAATATCTTGCTTTTGTTTTACTTTTTTGGTCATTTGGAAAACCAAAAAAAAAACAATTTGGTTTTATTGATAATTGATTAACTTCTTTTGATATTACACTGTCATTTGAAAATGCGAAAAAGCTGCTTTTGTTAATATTTGGCTGCCACAAGTAAAAATAAAATTTTTTGCTATGGTTGACAAATGGTTTTCATTTTGAAAAAAGCACATGTTGATTGTGTTGATATTGAACGGTCATTTGTAAAAACAAAAGTAATTGCTTTTGATGATAATTGGCAGTCGTACATTTTTTTTTTGCTTTTTTTGTGGATATTTGGCTGTCATTTGGAAAACGAAAATATTCGCTACCTTTTCATATTTGGCAGTCAATTGGAAAAACAAAACATTAAGATCATATGTAGATGTCCATTTGGAGAAACAAAATATCTTGCTTTTGTTTTAATTTTTGTGTTCATTTGGAAAAGCAAAACATTTTGGTTTTATTGATAATTGAGGTTCGATTGACTAATGACAATTCGCTTATTTTCATATTAGACGATCATTTGAAAATCGAAAATATTGAGTTTTTAATATTTGGCTGCCACAAGGAAAAACAAAACTTTATTCTGTGGTTTACAAATGATTGTCATTTGGAAAAAAAGCACTTGTTGCTTGTGTTGATATTGGACGGTCATTTGTAAAAACGAAAAAATTTGCTTTCGATGATAATTGACAGTCGTACACATTTTTTGATTTTGTGCATAGTTGGCGGTCAAATTGAAAACGAAAATGTTTGCTACTTGTTGATATTTTGCATTCAATTGGAAAAATAAAACATTATTTTGATGTGTGGTGGTCTATTTGGAAAAACAAAATATCTTGCTATCGTTTTACTTTTTAGGGACATTTGGAAAAGCGAAACAATTTGGTTTGATTGATAATTGGAGGTCAATTAACTAATGACAATTCGCTTCCTTTGATATTAGATAGTCATTTGAAAAAGCGAAAAAATTGCGTTTGTTAATAATTGGCGGCCACAAGGAAAAACAAAATGTTTGCCATGTTTGACAATTGGTTGTCATTTCGAAAAAGGCACATGTTGCTTGTGTTGATATTGGACGGTCATTTGTAAAAACAAAAGTTTTTGAATTCGATGATAATTGACATTCGTATAAATTTTTTGCTTTTGTGCATATTTGGCGGTCAAGTTAAAAACAAAAATATTTGCTACTTGTCGATTTAATGTTTGCTACAAAATTTCAAAATTTCTTGCTTTCGTTTTACTTTTTGTGGTCATTTGCAAAAGCAAAACAATTTGGTTTTATTAGTATTTGTGGGTCAATTGACTAATGACAATTTGCTTCCTTTGATATTTGACAGTCATTTGAAAAAGCGAAAAAAATTGTTTTTTGTTAATTTTGGCTGCCACAACGAAAAACAAAAATTTTGCCATGTTTGACAAATGGTTGTCAGTTGGAAAAAAGCACATGTTGCTTGTGTTGATATTGGACGGTCATTTGCAAAAACAAAAATATTTTCTTTCGATGATAATTCACAGTCGTACAAATTTTTTGCTTTTGTGCATATTTCTCGGTCATTTGGAAAACGAAAATGTTTGCTACTTGTTGATATTTGGCAGTCAATTGGAAAAACAAAACATTATGTTCATATGTAGAGGCCCATTTGGTGAAACAAAATATCTTGCTTTTGTTTTACTTTTTTTGTCATTCGGAAAAGCAAAACAATTCGCTTTAATTGATATTTGAGGTTCTATTGACTAACGAGAATTCACTTCCTTTGATATTAGACGGTCATTTGATAAAGCAAAAAAGTTGCGTTTTTGTTTATATTTGGCTGCCACAAGGAAAAACAAAAATCTTGCCATGTTTGACAATTGATTGTCATTTGGAAAAAAGCACATGTTGCTTGTGTTGATATTGGACGGTCATTTGTAAAATCAAAAATATTTGCTTTGGTTGATAATTGACAGTCGTACAAATTTTTTGCTTTTGTGCATATTTGGGGGTCAAGTTGAAAACAAAAATGTTTGCTACTTGTTGATATTTTGCAGTCAATTGGAAAAATAGAACATTATGTTGATATGTGGTGGTCCATTTGGAGAAACAAGATATCTTGCTTTCGTTTTACTTTTTGTGATCATTTGCAAAAAGCAAAACAATTTGGCTTTACTGATATTTGAGGGTCAATTGACTAATGACAACTCGCTTCCTTTGATATTAGACAGTCATTTGAAAAAGCAAAAAAATTTTGTTTGTTAATATTTGGCAGCCACAAGGAAACACAAAAATTTTGTCATGTTTGACAAATGGTTGTCATTTCGAAAAAAGCCATTTTGCTTGTGTTGATATTGGACGGTCATTTGTAAAAATAAAAATATTTGCTTTCTATGATAATTGACAATGGTGCAATTTTTTTGCTTTTGTGCATATTTGGTGGTCATTTGGAAAACGAAAAAGTTTGCTACTTCTGGATGATTGGCAGTCAATTGGAAAAACGAAACTTTATGTTCATATGTAGACGTCCTTTTGGAAAAACAAAATACCTTGCTTTTGTTTTACTTTTTTGGTCATTTGGAAAAGCAAAACAATTCGGTTTAATTGATATTTGAGGTTCTATTGACTAACGACAATTCACTTCCGTTGATATTAGACAATCATTTGAAAAAGCGAAAAAATTGCGTTTTTGTTAATATTTGGCTGCCACAAGGAAACACAAAAATTTTGTCATTTTTGACAATTGGTTGTCATTTCGAAAAAAGCACATGTTGCTTGTGTTGATATTGGACTGTCATTTGTAAAAACAAAAATATTTGCTTTCGATGATAATTGACAGTCGTACAAATTTTTTGTGCATAATTGGCGGTCAAGTTGAAAACAAAAATGTTTGCTACTTGCTGATATTTTTCATTCAATTGGAAAAATAAAACAATATGTTGATGTGTGGTGATCTATTTGGAAAAACAAAATATCTTGCTTTCGTTTTTTTTGCGGACATTTGGAAAAGCGAAACAATTTGGTTTGATTGATAATTGAGGGTCAATTAACTAATGACAATTCGCTTCCTTTGCTATTGGACAGTCATTTGAAAAAGCGAGAAAATTGCGTTTGTTAATATTTGGCTGCCACAAGGAAAAACAAAACTTTCTTCTGTGGTTTACAAATGATTGTCATTTGGAAAAAGAAGCACATGTTGCTTGTGTTGATATTGGACGGTCATTTTTAAAAACAAAATATTTGCTTTCGATGATAATTGACAGTCGTACAAATTTTTTGCTTTTGTGCATGTTTGGCGGTCAAGTTGAAATTAAAAATGTTTGCTACTTGCTGATATTTTGCATTCAATTGGAAAAATAAAACATTATGTTGATATGTGGCGGTCCATTTGGAAAAACAATTTCTTGCTTTCGTTTTACTTTTTGTGGTCATTTGCAAAAGCAGAACAATTTGGTTCTATTGATATTTGAGGGTCAATTGACTAATGACAATTCGCTTCCCTTGATATTAGACAGTCATGTGAGAAAGCGAAAAAATTGCGTTTGTTAATAATTGGCTGCCACAAGGAAAAACAAAATTTTTGCCATGTTTGACAATTGGTTGTCATTTGGAAAAAACAAATGTTGCTTGTGTTGATATTTGACGGTCATTTGTAAAAGCAAAAATATTTGCTTTCAATGATAATTGGCAGTCGTACAATTTTTGAACAATTAGCAAAATGCGAATTTGGTGAGCTTTGCATTGCTATGCTATTATGAGAATTATACGTTTTTAGAACCAAACAACGGATCACTTGTCAATTTTGGTTTTTGTATACTTTTAATAGTAGTAACACTTTAGAGAATATTAACTAATTTTGTTCAATGCGCAAAATGAGCAACCATACACGTCTCAATCCGACCTTGTGAGTAAAATAGTTGAATAAAAAGAATTCATTCCTGTTTTCAGGAACCACAAATTCTCTTATCACTTTTTCAAAAAGTAATGGGAATTATTTGCAATGCTGTAAAGAACTCTAGTAGAGCTTTGCTATGCTATGAGTACATTAATATGCTCATAGAACAAGACAATAGAAAAAACTATTGAAATTTGGCAAGCATTCTGCATTTTTGCTCTAAAGTGTCTAATTTTTGAAAAATTTTGTTTGTAGTAACACTTTTTCTAAAATTGACTAATGTTATGCAAAATACACGGCAAAAATGGTGGCAAGTGAGCTCCCATTGGAAGAAAAAGACTTCGACTGAGAAAGGTTTTTCAAAATTGACTTGTTCTATTACCGTTCATTTCGCAAACATTTTAGAATTCATTGCTATTGGCAAAATGGCGTTAAGTTGAGATTTGCTTGGAAATTAGAAGACAATCTGTTTAAAACAAAAAGATCAAAAGTTTGTCAACTTTGGCAAAAATTTTTCTCCCTTGTCTTTCTGAAATCGCGTGTTTCTTGTAGCTCTGAAAGAGTAGAATAAATAGAATTCACGAGAGATACGTTTTTTAAAAAAAAATGAACTGTTTTCATCTACCACAAACTCTATTAACTCATCGCAAACTCTATGTTTTCATTCATCACCGCCTCAATTGAAAGAAAACTTTCAAAAGTACAAACGATTAGTTAAAGTTTGCGGTGCTATTTGAAGAATGACATAAGAGAAGAGTTGACTGTTTTGTCAAAAGTTTGCTAGTTTTGTGCTCTAAAATCGGGTGTTTTTGAACATATTTTATAAGTAATCAAACTTTAGAAAAAAAACTTTTACACATAAAGTGGATTTTATACATAAATTTGGACTTTACAGGCAGTGATACCTCGATCGAGGAAGGCTTCAACTAAAGAAAAGAGTTAAAACAAAGTGGACTACACAGGGCAACAATGGTTTATTTTTAAGGGTGTAAAGATTTCAAAAAGGGATTGTTTTTCACAAAATTACACTCTTACACACTATTCCCTGCTATTTAGATGCTCAATTGGCTTCTTAACCTTATTCTTCCCTGCTAATGATGAAATATTTGGCTCTGGACTTCCCAAAAATGTTTGGTGGTCAAAACTCACCAAAAATTTGAAAATTGGGAACAATATAGTAATTCTTGGGTATTGGTGTAATGACAATTAGATTAATTTTGCTACGTTCTAATGAGAATAGTAAATTATGCTTGTTGAGAAAATGGTGGAAAAACTTTTCCTGACTCATAATTTATGGTTCGTTTTAAAAGTGATAAAGTTTAAGGATTGGCACGTTGAAAACTCGTAGTGGAAAAGGTTAGTGAGAAAAATTAGCCTAATTTGTGCTGAATGGTCAGGTTCTTAATCAAGCTATAGTTTTTTGTTCCTAGTTCGTGATGTCAGCAACGTTTCTGTTTACATAAGCTGAAAGCTTTGAAAATACGTAAGAATTGAGCTGAGTGTGCTGAAATGCGCTGAAAGCGCAACAGGTTTCGAATTCTCTGCTACAAATATTTTAATAATAATATGTTGAAGTTAGATGAAACTTTTAAGAAGTTAGCTCTATTTTCAACGAATATTAAAAACAATTCTTAAACTGATTCTTAAAGTTCTGACAGTTTCAAGAATACTTTTGAAGAGCTGAGCTTAACTTTTTAGATATTGAACGCATTTTAGCTAATTTCTAAAGTTGATAAAAATCAATTGACAATTAACTTGGCTATCATAATATTCATCATCAGCACAAGAGATGTGCAGTTTAATTAATCTAATATCAGCAGTTCGTTTTTTTCTTCATAACAAGAAGTAGGCTTCTATTACAATATGCTTTTGTTCTCCCCACTTAGGTCAGGTAAGACAGAAAACTTGTGATTGGAGGAATTAGCATAGCTAGAGGGTTTTCTTCTGGATACATACTGCTGTTTTTCGGCAGATGATTTTTGCAGCGTATTACTTCAGTTTTGTTTTCGATTGAAATTATATCTCACTATCGGATGAGCTTCCTATAACCCGTCTCAAGAATCCTGACCTGACACTTAGAATTGTACTCAAAATTAACCTTCTTCGGTCACTGTCATGTCTATCAAGAAATATCACGGAGCCATGAGGTTTTGAAAACAAATAAGTCAGCAGTAAAATGTCTACTTTTTCAACAGTGAGATATTAACTTAATTCTGTAGTTGTTGGTGTGATGAGTTTCTATCGAACCGTAGCCAAATGTTGTTGATATTTTCACAAATGTGAGGAAATTTTGTAGACATTTCAGTGCCCGCGTTTTTAATCAAAATAATTTTACAAACTATGTGAACATTGAGCTCGTGGAAAAAAAACTATTTAATTATCGAAGGCCAGTGACTTGAAAGAGATTAAATTGCAAACATTTATTAAAAAGTCGGTAAGTAGCTTCAAAAATCTCAATTATGTGCTCATAGCAAGATCTATAATAGTACTATGGAAATTCAGAGACACAGATATTTCAAATTTCCACAGAGCTCAATTTTAACATTCCTAAATCCTATATTCGGCGAACAAAAAGTAATAAGAATTAACAGGACAAGCCCACGTGTCAAAAAAATAACAATCAAAATGTCTTTGGAGTGAACGCCACAGTCGCTATTCAGGCGTTTTGATCATTAATCATTCTCTTATTTGACAAGTGCGTGGAAAGCGTAAATTTTGATTAAGCATATATAAAACCTAAAAATTGAGCTCGAAACAAAAATCCGGAGCAACCAATAAGGTTTTAAATTTTTTTAAGAAAACAGTGAATTTGATTTTAAAAAATTTTTATAGATACTTCTTAAGTTTGTCTTTTTCATGAAAAACAATTTTGCATTCAACTCTGTAAATCGCTCTCCTCAGTTTTCTCACCCACAATGGCTGTAATATTGTTTTGTTTAATTTAAAGAAATGGTACAAAAACGGAACAAATTCAATTTACTCAAATTATCACAAGATGCCTCAAAAATTTGAAACTTGAGTGTTGCTTTATATTAATACATTGTTAATAATTTATATTGCACCTCTTCTATTCTGAAAGAGGCAAGCTAACCTGAGTCACAGTTCTTTCTGTGAGGCGTGAAAGTAATATTATAGCCTAACTACGGGGAAAATTATTTTATTTCAGTTACAGTTTTGCCTCAGCTACAGTTTTTTTTTTAATTTAACATGGTTGTTATGAGGTGATAGAAATTAGATAAAAGTTACTTTTGGACTGCTAAAATATCGAGTGTTTTTAGTTGGTTTCATTACCACGTTGTTATGTAAATTAAAATTAAGGCTAAATTTGTCTCAATATTCCTCTCTGTGAGACAATTCTACAATAAGAGATTAGGAAAGTTCGCAACAATAGATTAGAAGCAGTTCAATAAAAAAAGCTTCTGAAAGCGAGTGAAGCCTCTTATATAATTTTTCAACAATCAAAACTTCTGAAAACAGTTCAGAAATTTGCAGCACCACTTATCATATCTAGTCAAAACAATCATAAAATATGTCAAGTCAATTCAAGTTAATTGGATCAAAATACTTTCATATAAAATTGCTGTTTACATTTTGTGTGTTCTTTTTTGTTTTGTTTACCGATTCTGTTTCCTTGTTTCCAATCCATTTTTTGAACCTCATTTAGTTGATGTGCTTGAATTGTAATTAAAAATTTGATTCCATATTGGGTTTTTATTGTCAAAACTCTACTACCGAAAATAAAAATTACGAGTTTTCGAAAAATTAAAAACTGAATATTTCTTCCGTCAATTTAGAAACTAAATAAAAACGTCTTTACAACAAGTTCTGATTAAAAACTTACCAATGATGCCAGTTTTCTACCTCTCCGAAAAGATATCAATGTGCCAGAATTGATTAATTAAAAACAAGTGGGACTTATTTCATTTTCGTAACCCCAATTATATTTGGAGGGTTGAAATCATAAGAACTTGTTGTTTGCAAATTTAACCCCGATCTGAACTCCTACTATGGGATCATCGACTGAGTCGTGTCACTTTTTGTGCTTGCAGACAATGCTCAAATAACACCATTTCGGGTCGAAAAAATTCTGAAAAGATAAAAGTTGTTGTGAATCCCATGAAAAAATTTAAGATTTGTGGTTTTTAGCGTTGGCACTGATAAATGGAGTCACAGCTAAGAACGGTAAACCACTCAAAAATTAACCATTAAGTTTACGGCTTTTTTTGGGCAAAAAAATTTTGTTTAAGACGTCTTTGGAGGTAATTTTTTGACGCTTTTCTGTTGGTAGAATTATATGTGGTGTTTTCACGTCTTAAGAAACGAACAGAAAACAGTTCGGTGCTCTCCAATGCCTGGATGTTTGAGTAGGACTTGTCTAAATTTCGTATTCGCAAAAATAATTGAAGTGTTAGAGCGATAACATTTTAACTGATATTTGTCAGCAAAGTTTACCCGATCTGAATTCTCTTTGTCTAAATCAATTTGGGAAAATTTATGTAAAAATGTAAATCACTTCGGCAAGTGAAACATTTTTGTGACTAAAAATGGAAAAACGTCAAAAAAAAACATAAAAATTATGATGAAGTCCCCCAAAAATATAAAAAATCGCAACTTTTAGCGTTCACCCTGTTAATTGCGGAGGAAATCACAACTGCAAAAACTCAATATAAAAAAATCACCGTTACGCTTGCAGCAATTTTTTAACAAGAAATTTAGCATAAATTGAGGTTTCTGGCGGTAATATTTTTCACTGATTTCTGTTCCTAGGTGTGAAGTTCTTTTTTTTCACCACTTAGGTGGTGAAATGAAAACTACAAAATCTCAATGCAAACAGGTCACAATAAAGTTACGTGAACTTGATTTGGGTATCGGAGAAATATAAATGGTTTACGTGACTGTTAGAGCAGTGAAAAAAAGTGCCATTGAACAGAGGGGGAAAAGTTAGAGTCCGGTGACATCTCTTGCGTTTATTTTTAATTTCAGTGAATTTGGCAGAGTAAAATTTTAGTGCCATTTTTACATTTTCACAGCTGAATGCGAGCACTTTCTGTTAGAAAATTTTTCTCATTTCATCTTTGTTCACCAAAAGTACTCTATTATTTATCTCCGAAACGTCGATCCTGGAAGCTCACAAAACGGATTTTTTCGTAGCAACGTCTTACATGTCTGGGAGTCAGTGGCATCCATTGTCGATGTGACAACGTTGAAAATTTCTACAGAATTTAAGATTTGCGATGATTGGATGAGAGCTGTGCAGGTAATAGCAGTGAACGCGTTGAAAAAATTACCAAAAAAGAGCTAACGTTTCCGGCTTAAACGCTAAATTAATGGCATATTTTCTCCAGTGGGAGTCCTGCCCTGTCATGCATGTAATTCTTTATCTCGTATTCTGGTTTTCTAATATTTTCTCTTAGATTCCAGAGCAATTGGTGGTATCACTGGGTAATGATCTTGAGCATGTCTAACCAGATGTCATGTTGCCCTAATGAGACCTCAATCTGGGCTGAGCTCAAATTTAATAAAAAGCAGTTTCTTTGTCTCAATAGTAATTATAAATTTACACCAACCACAGTGTATCGTTTCAAATGGTCGACTCGCAAAATAATATACAAAAGCGACGGAATGGATATCCAGAAAATAGTGAAAGCATAAATCTTTCTCCTTCGACTTTTGCTCAAAAGACTTCCGGCATTTGTAGCTTTTGCGATTAGAATATAACGCTCAAGAGCAAGCGCCAGTGATATGTTGATCTGGCTCCAATATGAGAGAATGTCGGCATTAGATTTTATTGATTCTCCCACAACTGTAACCCGGTTTGGCGGAACTCCATTATGGCCGAAATAGCCTTCGAATATGTAATTAGTATCATGGGGAAAATCGTGATTTCTAGCAAAATTATCAAAAATTTTACTCTCGCAAAAATTTTTAAGTCTCATTAATTGTATAACCACTACTTAAAACAAATGATAACAAAACAGAAGTTATTCAATTAAACTTGGAAAGACAACGACGATCGGTTTACGAGGAGAAGGGGGAGATTAACAGTAAAAAGCAGCATGGATTTTTTCGGAGAGTACGGCAAATCTCAAAATAGGGATGCTTACCTTGTAACAGATTAATTTCTTGACAGAAGGTTCTGGCACTTATCAAAAAAACTTTCCTGGTACCTTTCTGCTTGTCTCTGGTTCCAAATGGTCCAACATTGATCCCAAGAGATAGAATTGACAGAAAACAGCTTGAAGACAAATTGCGTCACAAATCTCAAAAATGGTTGAAAGTATTGAATCAAGAAAAATTTTTATCAGAAATTGATGTATTTTTTTAAAGATTGAAATTTGATCGGTCGTTATGACAAAAATTGATTACAATTGAAATGACCTGACCCATTGAAATTGGTCTCAATTGGAAATGCTGAAGAGAAAGGATAAGAATCCAATTCCTTTATCAATTAAAAAAGAATAGTTATTCAAATCAAATAATAATTAACCTGAGCAACATATATAGAAGAATGTACCCAAGCAAAAAAATTGAAAAAAAAACAAAAATGTCGGCTCACTGCTTTATATTCATAAATAATATCATAGCAGTACAAGATATTTTCTGTCGAAATTAAATTTTTGCTGTTCCAACTTTCAATATCGGAAATAGACGTTTCTGACCTCATTTAGTTAACTTTCTTTCGCATTCAAAATACAATCAGTAGCTGGAAATGGAGGCAGATTGTCAAACTATGTTAAGTGTCCATTCAATCGCGTAGCTTTAGGGATATGTACATTAAGAAAATATGTGAAAAACTGTTGAAATAGATTGAAAATCTAAAAATCAATAAATGCTGGTTAAATTTTTCAAGTTTTAGGCAAAGAGATTAGTTGAGCTCCTGTACTTGCAAAATTAAAATAATGACCACAATATGACAAAAGGGGCTCAATATCTCTGTGTAAATCTCAAATTTGTAAACATCAAACATGTAAAGAAAAACAGCCAACTGTTTATTGTTACATGCTGTCAATTTATAAATCAAACAATGAATCGGATAAATTTTTTTGTGAACAACACTAAGGTATGGTTTTTTGCGTTTCAGACAAAGACGCCAAACACATTATAAATCCTGCAATTATTTCGTCTTTTGTTTTTTTGCTTTTTGAGCATCTTCTCTCTTATTGTTTTCCACAAAATGTTTTTAGAACTTTTTCCTCATGTTAATGTTTTTGCATTACCTATGATTGCCGTTTCTAATAATTGAGTTTTTACTCCTACATTTGAAGTCAGAAGTCAGCAAATTTTCATTTGTACGCACATTTATGCTACTAAGGTTCTCGGTTATATTGAACTTTCGGTTACTGTTTGGTTCTCGGTTACTGTTTGGATTGATTTCCATGTCGAAACTTGTTTTAAAAATGATTCAATGAAATTTTTGCTATTTAAAGTTCCCCGAGAAAAACTTTTGTTTCTCGCAGTGGACCTCGTATTTTTTCGTATATTTTAAACCAAACATTAAAGCCCTATTTGATTGTTCCATAAACCGGTTGCGACTTTGGGTTTTTCTTAAAAAGGCTTTGAAATCTAAGTGTGACAGAAAAAATGATTTAAAAGGATATAATTCCAGTTTTTACTGATTTTTGATGACGAATTAAACATTATGATCTGATTGTTGATGTCAAACTTGCTAATATATTTCTTTAGTTAAAATTGTAAAATCAATTCATTGTCAAGAATTACGTCTAAATATCTGCAGTTGTTTAAAAAAGTGAGCATTGAACTCGACGCAAACTGCGTACTGTTCATTGTTTACATTGAGATGCAATTGTTGCATCTTCTGCAGACGGTAAAACATTAGATCTTTTCTATTTTTTTGTTGAAATCATTTACATTTAGTGTAAAACTTAGAGAACCCAGAAAATTTCTTTGAGGGCCACCATTATTAACTTTTCAGATTTAATTCCTTTAAATTTCAATTATTTTTTTCACCTTTCCACGTGATTGCTGCTTTCTCAGCAATGAACTATTTCTTCTTTTCCTCTTATGAATTACATTGGAACGTTCCATGCACAGACTCGCAAGAATGGTCATGTTAGCTGTAGTTTGAGACGCAGTTCTCTTTTTTGCTATATTGTGCTATCAGCAATAAAACATTTTTGTTGCAAGAGCTGTCTTAGACAGGTTGACAGCAAACCTACAAAAAAGTAAACCCCTAAAAGTTGTGTAGGTGGTGTATGCCACACAGCTCATCAACAAAATATTTACTTCAAGCAGTACAGGATGCAGTTCTATAAACCGAACAATCTAATATTTTCTTGTTGTTTTACTAATTTCCGGTCATTTAAAAAAACAAGGGGTAGGCGGGCCTCACATTGAGCGCTAAAATAGAGATCTACAGAACGATCTAACAGATGCCAACCCAATTTGAAAGACATCATAAGATTTTGAAGCAGAAGGGCCACAACGTACTCTGCTGCAGCACACGAAAAAAGCATCCCAGGTTGAGGTCCAGACCCAAATTTGCTTCTGATCAGATTTTCCAGACTACAATTATCTCTGATCAGACTTTCCAGACCGAAATTATCTCTGATCAGACTTTCCAGACCGAAATTATCTCTGATCAGACTTTCCAGACCGAAATTATCTCTGATCAGACTTTCCAGACCGAAATTATCTCTGATCAGACTTTCCAGACCGAAATTATCTCTGATCAGACTTTCTAGACTGAATGAGTTCTGATCAGACTTTCCAGACCGAAGGAGTTCTGATCAGACCATCTCCAGACCATGGTCCAGACTCAAATTCAGACCATTGCCCAGACCTTAATCAGACAATGATCAGACCCAATTTCAGACCAACAGACACACAGACACAGACAAACCGGTTACCCCATAAACGCTCACACAAAACTTACACACACGTTGGTTGAGATTTTACTGCAAAATTAGCTATAAAATAAAAGATTTGCGAAACCCAACTGTTGAGAACAAATTTTATTTAGTGTACCTTTTAGTGTATATTTTTGACTCAATGGATGAGTTTAGACAGCTTTCCATAAGAAACATCGTGCTCTCCAGTTGATCAGTGTTTTTTCTGAAGGGGACCGGCCTCTGTTATCGGCTGGACCCCTGTTTTCTGATCAGAGCTATCGGACTTTAGATGAGTCTCTGATCAGAACGCTGCTTTATGGCTGCCTCCTGGTAGAGCCAATATCTCTCATAAAAAAACAAAAAAATGAAAAAAATGCGCCCGAAATGGTCCCTGATCAGACCCAATTGCGTTCAAAAGCATTTCTGATCAGACCCAAGTGCGCTCGATGAGGTTATGATCAGACCCAATTGCGCTCGAAGTCGCCTCTGATCAGACCCAAGTGCGCTCGAATCCGCCTATGATCAGACTTTTCAGACCAAAATGACCTCTGATCAGACCATCTCCAGACCATGGTCCAGACCGTAATGCGCTCGAACTTCCGAAAAGAACCTGTAATTTCGGTCTGGGAACACACGGGTGTGCACTCGACTGGGTCTGATCATAACTCAATTTGGGTCTGGACCTCAACCTGGGATACGAAATTCAACCTAGAAAAACATGCCTCTTTTCAGCTGAGTATAGCGGCTGTAAACAACGGAAAGTTAGCCAATTTTTGTTTCGGTTTTTAGGGGGAACTGATATAAAATTTTCATTTGCTGCTTTATCTCGCATATAGTCTGTGCGGTTTGGATTCTGTTCGTGGTTACATGTGATTTTTATTGACTTTTTAGGCAGTCGATTATGATTATACTCGCCGTGTGCGAGACACATTTGAAAGCACCGAGAACGAGCAGCTCGTATTATCAGACACTACTCAATAATTGACAGGAGTGTTCCCCTCAAGCTTATGTTTTATGTCCTTTCTATATTTGAGAATCTTTTCTTTCGTTGTTTTCCACTTGGTCGAATAGAAGCAACACTTAGCAAACTCCACGAAAATTTTACTTTTTCTGCTTTAGTCCCAACTTTGGCTAAGGTCCAAAATTGCGGGTCGAAAAATATTTTTGTCCACTTTGTTTCATGGCTGATGTATGACTAAGGAGCCAGGTACCAATTCCTCAATTGTTTTTGGCAAATTTCAGTAGAAGAGAGCTTCCAGTGCGATGTACACGTCATGTCGGTATGATGAATCAAAAAGGATTTTCTCAGTTTATCATAGTTTTTTCACGCAACGTCACCCTGAATTATTTTAGTCTTGTTTGCTTCAAGTTCTGTAACACTTCTTTATCTCTTTTTACACATTTCTCATTGACTAGCTGGTTCCACTGTACTGTTTCCGGATCTAAAAATTTTTTAATTATACTTTTTCATGAAATATCCTTTGGATTTTGGCTCTCTGCCCATATTGCTTAGTGATGTGTTGGGTTTTCAATCACAAATAGTTACAAATGGTGACATAATTGTTACATAATAATCCAAGTTGATATGCTAAAAAAATATTTAAGTCCTTAGATTGAAGTGATTTTGTGCAACCTCTCGTATACATGCTAACGGTATTTTAATTGTTTACATCTAATCCTATGTTCATACAGTTTTTATGTATTTGCAAAATGATTGTTATTGCTCTACAATTTTATTGTGTGCACTCGATCTAACCTAATAGCTCGTGGAACGACTCGCATGAGAACAAAAATAGGAAGAAAAGTGTTGGTCTTTTGACATGCAAATTTGGCATGTGCATGGTGGTTTTTGACGAAACCGCTCCGCTCCTCATTGCATGCTTTAGAAAACAACTAAAGACCGCGTTCCTAGTTGTCAACACTGCTAACGACTCCTTCGAGAAAACCGGAAGTCATCGCTGTACAAATTATTTGTCTTGTTTCGTATTCTTTTTGGTGTTGTGGCCTTATTTGTTGTCGGAGTTGTAATTTTCAACCAATGAGTCAAAATTAGAGATGGACTGTTTTGAGAGCAATTGTAGGCAAAATTCAGCCTTTTTCGGGATTACTTGGTCAATACAACACTGGGTAGAACTTTTAGAATTCATTTTAGCAACTTTTTTCACTTTTTCAAAACTGCTTTGTTGTAGAAGACTACAACCACTAATTGGAAAAAAATATATTTTCAAAGCTTTAGGCATCTGCATCAAACAGCGGTAAACTTGTGCAAAAGAGAATTCAGAATTAATCAAATCAATCGGTTGATAAAAAAAATCCTTTAAACTCTCATTTTGATAAAAATTTCCAAGTACGTCACCAGAGAAGTAGAAGAGTTCCAAACAAATAACAAGACAAAGTTAAAACAGAGTTACAAAAAAAAATGAAACATGACCATAATGAACAACTCGACTCATGTTTATACAAAGTTCATCTCACTTATCTTAAAACAGTTAGGAAAGGCGGTTCAAATAAATTAGCGCTTGATTCTAAAAAAAATTAGCAATTCCATACATAAAATAAAAACCAAATGCCGAACATCAAAAATCTGATATAACTCATTTCTCAAAATATCAGCGCAAATGCGGCGCAGAACAAATCATACTTTCCAATAATAGAATTACAATACGCATATAACCAATTGAATCTATACCCAGAAACCCTGAGGCATTGCAATTTCATTATTCTATTTGGCGAGATGACTGGCATATACAATACTGGATTTTATGTTTTGCCGGATATGCTAGCCGAGTTTCAAAAAAATATCAACCCAACCTTGGTCGGCCTAGCAAGAAAATATTGCTTCATCGACGATATATTGCTCGTTAAGAGTGGCACATTAGACGGAAATTTAGATCTGATCAGAAAATGTTTCAAAAATTTTTAGGAAAAAAATCTAAGATTTAACTTATGGGAAGGTCTATTCCCTAAAAACGAATTCAAGTAGCTACAATACAAATTCACAAAAACTGGACAAAAACATAAGAAAACTAGACAAGATCAATCCTAACCCGACAACCTAAAAAAATTTTATCTGTTTTAGGGTTAACTCATCTTCTAAGTAAAATTATCCCAAATCTTGCTAAACGAAGCCCCGCTCTTAGACCACTACTTTGAAAATCAGGAAAATTCATTTAGACCGAAAAAGACTCATAATGAGAAACTACATTTTGAAGAAGCCGAAAATGAAATTGCACAATCAAACAAAACTGAACAGTACAAATCAAATCTTGAAAAAGAATCAAATGTCACGCTTCTGAGGAAGTATTGGGAGCCGCCATAAAACATTACATCATAGGGGATAGAAAATTATTGCTTTTGCTTCGCGCTGTTTGAATTTTGCTGAAACACGAAATAGCATCATTGAACTGGAACTTTTTGGGGTAGTATGGGCCATCGAATACTTCAAGTATTAATTATTTGGCCCGAAGATTGCATTCATTAGTGAATACCGCATATTGGGTCGACCATAGGTTTTAGCCATTTAGTTTTGATTTAGAACATTTGACAGGAACACGAATGCCTTTGGTTTATTATATATCGCGCAAACCGCAACAAATAACACTCATTCACTCACAATTCATAAAAAGACGCAAATACCAATGCAATCCGTTCAACTCACCCTGGAAATTTAGGTATGACCAAAATGACCATCAATGAATAGCGCCAATTTTGAATTGAGACCTTCTCTCAAAGACCTCTAAAGACAGCTCAACCATAAAATCTGATAAAATTTTTAAAAAGATAAAACCATTAATTCCTTCAACAAAATGCCCACACCCCACCAACAGTACCAATAAATATTTTAAAAAACCAGACGAAGTAATACAAATTGAATTCGCCGGCCTTTATAGAAAGAAAATTGTAAAACTTCTAATATCCAGCTTGAATCAACCAGTTTTATAAGTTTCCATTAGCGGAGGTATATGAATATGCAAAGTCAAAAATTTTTTTAAAGTTCTTACAAAACTACATTCATACTCTTGGCGTCCCACGGCGCATTCGCTCTAACCACGCTAGATGCCAGATTGAAAAACAAATCTAAAAGAAAAGTAACGTTTGCCAGCAAAAATTTTTTGACGTAATCACGGTGCCTACAATGACCACAGACATCTAGGTATAATTGAGCGCTTACTGCAAACAATTATGCTCATGCTTTCATATATCAAGGTGTAAAGAGGGCAGAAAATCACCAATTATTCTGAAAAGCTCAAAAAAGACAATCATATACGTGTTAGGTATATGAAGACAGCAAACAGTGAATATTAGTCATTTCGAAGCGCATTTTGGAAGACCACCAACTAACCACTAATTAATACTTGCACTGAACAAATTTTAAATGTAAATTCATACCAAAATGTAATATTACTGAAAAATAATTATATCAAGTCTCAGTACAATAGACAGGCCCGATCCCGGTGGAAAAGTAAGCTGACTGCGAGAAAAGCATCACTGAAGTCAAAAACAACAGAACCAATTCCTTTCAAGACGCCAATGAACCAAAAACATAAAATACATAAGAAGAATTGCGACTCATTAGAAAAGGCCTTTGGAAATCACTAACAAGAACAAAAGAGTCCTTATAACTGAAACTCACTAAAAAGATACCTTGAAATAGAAAATCAGGAAAAGACATACAAGACCTATATCAGGTTTTAGCCCCGTCTAAATGGTCATAAAGGACCGCGATTTGACGTACGTGATCAAGGAGTTGGTCAAAATAACGCTGACGGTTCATAGATCAGATGTAGCTGCTTTTGATACCAAAGCCAAAAAAGATACACATCTCGCAATATGTGCCAAAAGCAAAAAAAATGGACAAGGGTTTTTTTTGCTTTTTAAGAGCACTACCCATCCGCATGCCTGTTAAATTACAAGCCCCACCATTTTCTCAACCAAACAACACTACAGGCAAACCCAAAAAAGCTCAAAAGTTACCACCAACGAACCGCGCCGCAGTAAACGTGACAGAGCAGATACAATGAATCTACCGATTCATTTCTCGTTCTTAGCCCAGCCATAATATCATACCAAAGAGACGCAAAAGAACAACTCAACACTTAGCACCTCTGGTACAATGTAACATATGCACATTCGCATCAGTCGGTTCGCTAACAAGCGTTGTCGAAGCTTTTCATTCACTCGCGGAGAGAAATCCAACAACCCACCTAAACATTGGAGTAATTTCGCCACAAACAGCTCCAAACCAAACTTTTGAATCCCAAATGTCAGCCCGTTTGTCAAATCTGCATATGAAACTAAGATGAACTCCGATTGAGATAGTGATTAGAACAAAAAAGACAACAAAAATTGACATATTACACAAAAGACATAGTTTATTAATTATATATCCACTACATGTTTTATCTAATTTTCTGTCATCTATTCATTGATACCAATAAAAATTATTCAGGTGATGTTTTAATTTTGCAGAGGTTGAAATGTGGTACACAGATACCAACGATTCACATATGTTTTTTTCTTGATGCCATAAAAGTGCCTGTAAAAGTACAAGCCCCATCATTTTAATCAACAAACAACATTACACGCAATCGCAAAAAAATCACAAATTAAGACCAACATATCGGGCCGCAAGTAACCGTCTCAGAGCGTATGGTACCAATTTTACGGCTGCATTTATCCTTTCTAGCCCAGTCATAATATCATACCTAAGAAACACAAGACAACAACTCATCACCTAACACCCCTGGTACAACGTAGCTTATGCATATTCACACCAGTCCGACAGCTAACACTGTTTGTTGAAGGTATTCATTTATTCGCGCAGAAAAATCCAACTGCAACAGCTCACCTAAACATTGGAGTAATTTCGCTACAAATATTTCAAAACCAACATTTGAGTCCCAAATCTCAACCTGTTTGTCAAAACTTCATATGAAACTAAGATGAACTCCGATTGAGATAGTGATTAGAACACAAAAAGACAACAAATATTGAAACAATACACAAAACACATAATTTTTTAGTTATATATCTACTACATATTTTATCTAATTTTCTGTCATCTATTCGTTGGTACGAACAAAAAAATATCAGGTTATGTTTTTGTTTTGCAGAGGTTGAAACTTGGAACACCGATACCAACGATTCACGTATGTTCTTTTCCTGATGCTCTAAAAGTGCCTGTAAAAAAACACGCCCCACTATTTTAATCAACAAAAAACAATACACGCAATCGTAAAAAAAATCAAAAAATTACCACCAACGAATAGGGCCGAAGTAAACGTCACAGATTGTATAGTACCAATTTTACTGATGCATTTATCGTTTCTAGCCCAGTCATAATATCATGACAGAGAAACACAAGACAACAACTCAACACATAACACCCCTGAACAAAATAGCTTATGCATATTCACACCAGTCGGACAGCTAACACTGGTTGTTGAAGGTATTCGTTTATTCGCGGAGAAAAATCCAACTGCAACAGCTCACCTAAACAGTGGAGTAATTTCGCTACCAACTTTTCGAAACCAATCATCTGAGTCCCAAATTCAAGCTGTTTGTCAAAACTGCATATGAAACTAAAACGAACTCCGATTGAGATAGTGATTACAACACAAAAAGAAAACAAAAATTGAAACATTACACAAAAAACATAACTTTTTAGATATATATCCACTACATATTTTATCTAATTTACTGTCATCTATTCATTGATACGAATAAAAATTATTCAGTTGATGTTTTAATTTTGCAGCGGTTGAAATCTGGTACACAGGTACCAACGATTCACATATGTTCTTTTTCTGATGCCCTAACAATGCCTGTAAAAGTACAAGCCCCACCATTTTAATCAACAAACAACAATATACGCAATCACAAAAGAATCAAAAATTTTCACCAACAAATCGGGCCGCAGTAAACGTCACAGAGCGAATAGTACCAATTTTACTGATGCATTTATCGTTTCTAGCCCAGTTATAATATCATGACAGAGAAACACAAGACAACAACTCAACACATAACACCCCTGTACAAAGTAGCTTATGCATATTCACACCAGTCGGTCAACTAACATTGGTTGTTGAAGGTATTCGTTTATTCGCGGAGAAAAGTCCAACTGCAACAGCTCACCCAAACAGTGGAGTAATTTTGCTACAAACTTTTCGAAACCAATCATCTGAGTCCCAAATTCAACCTGTTTGTCAAAACTGCATATGAAACTAAGACGAACTCCGATTGAGATAGTGATTACAACACAAAAAGAAAACAAAAATTGAAACATTACTCAAAAAACATAACTTTTTAGAGAAATATCAACTACATATTTTATCAAATTTTCTGTCATCTATTCAATGATACGAATAAAAATTATTCAGTTGATGTTTTAATTTTCAGCGGTTGAAATCTGGTACACAGGTACCAACGATTCGCATATGTTCTTTTTCTGATGCCCTAACTATGTCTGTAAAAGTACAAGCCCCACCATTTTAATCAACAAACAACAACATACGCAATCACAAAAGAATCAAAAATTTTCACCAACGAATCGGGCCGCAGTAAACGTCACAGAGCGAATAGTACCAATTTTACTGATGCATTTATCGTTCCTAGCCCAGTCATAATATCATGACAGAGAAACACAAGACAACAACTCAACACATAACACCCCTGTACAAAGTAGCTTATGCATATTCACACCAGTCGGTCAACTAACATTGGTTGTTGAAGGTATTCGTTTATTCGCGGAGAAAAATCCAACTGCAACAGCTCACCTAAACAGTGGAGTAATTTCGCTACAAACTTTTCGAAACCAATCATCTGAGTCCCAAATTCAACCTGTTTGTCAAAACTGCATATGAAACTAAGACGAACTCCGATTGAGATAGTGATTACAACACAAAAAGAAAACAAAAATTGAAACATTACTCAAAAAACATAACTTTTTAGAGAAATATCCACTACATATTTTATCAAATTTTCTGTCATCTATTCATTGATACGAATAAAAATTATTCAGTTGATGTTTTAATTTTGCAGCGGTTGAAATCTGGTACACAGGTACCAACGATTCACATATGTTCTTTTTCTGATGCCCTAACAATGCCTGTAAAAGTACAAGCCCCACCATTTTAATCAACAAACAACAATATACGCAATCACAAAAGAATCAAAAATTTTCACCAACAAATCGGGCCGCAGTAAACGTCACAGAGCGAATAGTACCAATATTACTGATGCATTTATCGTTTCTAGCCCAGTTATAATATCATGACAGAGAAACACAAGACAACAACTCAACACATAACACCCCTGTACAAAGTAGCTTATGCATATTCACACCAGTCGGTCAACTAACATTGGTTGTTGAAGGTATTCGTTTATTCGCGGAGAAAAATCCAACTGCAACAGCTCACCTAAACAGTGGAGTAATTTCGCTACAAACTTTTCGAAACCAATCATCTGAGTCCCAAATTCAACCTGTTTGTCAAAACTGCATATGAAACTAAGACGAACTCCGATTGAGATAGTGATTACAACACAAAAAGAAAACAAAAATTGAAACATTACTCAAAAAACATAACTTTTTAGATATATATCCACTACATATTTTATCTAATTTACTGTCATCTATTCATTGATACGAATAAAAATTATTCAGTTGATGTTTTAATTTTGCAGCGGTTGAAATCTGGTACACAGGTACCAACGATTCACATATGTTCTTTTTCTGATGCCCTAACAATGCCTGTAAAAGTACAAGCCCCACCATTTTAATCAACAAACAACAATATACGCAATCACAAAAGAATCAAAAATTTTCACCAACAAATCGGGCCGCAGTAAACGTCACAGAGCGAATAGTACCAATTTTACTGATGCATTTATCGTTTCTAGCCCAGTTATAATATCATGACAGAGAAACACAAGACAACAACTCAACACATAACACCCCTGTACAAAGTAGCTTATGCATATTCACACCAGTCGGTCAACTAACATTGGTTGTTGAAGGTATTCGTTTATTCGCGGAGAAAAATCCAACTGCAACAGCTCACCTAAACAGTGGAGTAATTTCGCTACAAACTTTTCGAAACCAATCATCTGAGTCCCAAATTCAACCTGTTTGTCAAAACTGCATATGAAACTAAGACGAACTCCGATTGAGATAGTGATTACAACACAAAAAGAAAACAAAAATTGAAACATTACTCAAAAAACATAACTTTTTAGAGAAATATCCACTACATATTTTATCAAATTTTCTGTCATCTATTCATTGATACGAATAAAAATTATTCAGTTGATGTTTTAATTTTGCAGCGGTTGAAATCTGGTACACAGGTACCAACGATTCACATATGTTCTTTTCCTGAGGCCCTAACGATGCCTGTAAATGTACAAGCCCCACCATTTTCATCAACAAACAACAATATACGCAATCACAAAAGAATCAAAAATTTTCACCGACGAATCGGGCCGCAGTAAACGTCACAGAGCGTATAGTATCAATTTTACTGATGCATTTATTGTTTCTAGCCCAGTCATGTTCTTTTCTTGATGCCATAAAAGTGCCTGTAAAAGTACAAGCCCTACCATTTTAATCAACAAACAACATTACACGCAATTGCAAAAAAAATAAAAATTAATACCAACATATCGGGCCGCAAGTAAACGTCTCAGAGCGTATGGTACCAAATTTACGGCTGCATTTATCCTTTCTAGCCCAGTCATAATATCATACCTAAGAAAAACAAGACAACAACTCATCACCTAACACCCCTGGTACAACGTAGCTTATGCATATTCACACCAGTCCGACAGCTAACACTGTTTGTTGAAGGTATTCATTTATTCGCGCAAAAAATCCAACTGCAACAGCTCACCTAAACATTGGAGTAATTTCGCTAAAAATATTTCAAAGCCAACATTTGAGACCCAAATCTCAACCTGTTTGTCAAAACTTCATATGAAACTAAGATGAACTCCGATTGAGATAGTGATTAGAACACAAAAAGACAACAAATATTGAAACATTACACAAAACACATAATTTTTTAGTTATATATCTACAACATATTTTATCTAATTTTCTGTCATCTATTCGTTGGTACGAACAAAAACATATCAGGTTATGTTTTTGTTTTGCAGAGGTTGAAACGTGGTACACCGATACCAACGATTCACATATGTTCTTTTCCTAATGCTCTAAAAGTGCCTGTAAAGAAACACGCCCCACCATTTTAATCAACAAAAAACAATACACGCAATCGCAAAAAAAATCAAAAAATTACCACCAACGAATAGGGCCGAAGTAAACGTCACAGAGCGTATAGTACCAATTTTACTGATGCATTTATCGTTTCTAGCCCAGTCATAATATCATGACAGAGAAACACAAGACAACAACTCAACACATAGCACCCCTGTACAATGTAGCTTATGCATATTCACACCAGTCGGACAGCTAACACTGGTTGTTGAAGGTATTCGTTTATTCGCGGAGAAAAATCCAACTGCGACAGCTCACCTAAACAGTGGAGTAATTTCGCTACAAACTTTTCGAAACCAATCATCTGAGTCCCAAATTCAACCTGTTTGTCAAAACTGCATATGAAACTAAGACGAACTCCAATTGAGATTGTGATTTCAACACAAAAAGAAAACAAAAATTGAAACATTACACAAAAAACATAACTTTTTAGAGATATATCCACTACATATTTTATCTAATTTTCTGTCATCTATTCCTTGATACGAATAAAAATTATTCGGGTGATGTTTTAGTTTTGCAGCGGATGAATTCTGGTAAACATGTACCAACGATTCACATATGTTCTTTTCCTGATGCCCTAACGATGCCTGTAAAAGTACAAGCCCCACCATTTTAATCAACAAACAACAATATACAAAATCACAAAAGAATCAAAAATTTTCACCAACGAATCGGGCCGCAGTAAACGTCACAGAGCGTATAGTATCAATTTTACTGATGCATTTATCGTTTCTAGTCCAGTCATAATATGATACCTAAGAAACACAAGACAACAACTCAACACCTAACACCCCTGGTACAAAGTAGCTTATGCATATTCACACCAGTCGGACAACTAACACTGGTTGTTGAAGGTATTCATTTATTCGCGGAGAAAAGTCCAACTGCGATAGCTCAACTAAACATTGGAGTAATTTCGGTACAAAAATTTCGAAACCAATCCTCTGAGTCCCAAATTCAACCTGTTTGTCAAAACTGCATGTGAAACTAAGACGAACTCCGATTGAGATAGTGATTACAACACAAAAAGAAAACAAAAATTAAAACATTACACAAAACACTTAACTTTTTAGTGATATATCCGCTACTTATCTGAACTAATTTTCTGTCACCTATTTATTGATACAAACAAAAATTAAGCAAAGCTTTGTTTTAGTTTTGCATAGGAGGAAATGTTGTACACGGGTACCAACGATTTACTTATATGTTCTTTCTTGATGCCATAAAATATTCGATCTAACTAAAACACTCGAATACGCCCTAACGCCCTAAATTTTTTGTATACAGATTTCAACTAAAATAGCATGGTCGCTCCGTGAATTAACGCAACTTCTATATTGCACTAATTGTGTAGGACAATCATTTTGATTGTTGGACCTACATCGGAAACATTGTTACCGTTTGAAGAATTCGATCATCCTTTTGTTTCAAATTACAAAAAATTTTACCTCGAAAAATGTTTTAGCGGCTCGTTCAATTCTCTATGTAGAACTCCCGAATTTTTTTTACAAGAACAACTTATCTTGTTTCCAAATAAGCAATTTGAGTCAACCCTTCTGACCTTACCAATTAAAGTGTTAATCTGGTAGCAAACTTTAATTCCGCAATGCGTAACCTAAAGTTGCTCTCAAAATGAAGCCCCCTAAATTCGCATATTATTTCAGCATGTGGCATTTGAGCGGTTAATTTAATCAATTGTTTTTGAAGACTTAAAGCCATATTTTTTGCATCCAAAAAATGCATCCAATGTTCATTTTCATTCTTCTAACAGATAGAAACAACAGACCTATGTTCACAAGAAAAATGAGATAGCATAGTTGCCATCCCAGAGAACACTTCAACAGAGAGACATATCCGTCGAACTCTCAATTGTTAAAATTTCTGGGCGAAATGAGGGGCAGAAAGAAGAATAGTTGTGGAAAATATCTCAAAAGCCATTAGGGTTTCATTTTTCAGGAAAATATCAATCTCTGAACAATACAGAATAGAGTGTCTGGAAAGAAATTTTATTTTTAAATTCTGCATGAATACTTGAATGAAAACCGAAACAGCAAAACAACAAACATATCCAACGTATTGTCGACGTGACCTAAATTAGAAACTAAGATAAACAAGATTCAATTTCAAAAAAATTAGAAATTTTCTCGTTTTTTTCGCAAACGAGTCAAATTTTCTGTGGATGCATTTCAAAAGAATCAATTGAAGTGAAGAATAAAGAAATATGTTTTATGAGGAAAACAGTTTTTTGGGGATTTTTGAGAAAATAAAATCGAGTAGGTAGCAAATAATTACACCCGTTTTTCTCTGAAAAACATCGGTCTTTTCATGGTAGCATTTTAAAAGAGAGTGAACTTAAGGTAAAAAACTAGAGGGACTCATCAAAAACAAATTAAAATATGGATTTCTTACCTCTATAACGGTTTTTATGTTCTGCAACATTCAGACCCGATAAATTTTTCATAGAAAGAAATGACAAATTCTCTGGGTGTTGACTCCTATGAGAAAACTCATGCAGTCTCTTAGGTTGCCTCCAAAATATCATATCTTCAACTTCTTCCCTTAAATCAACTATCCAAAAACACTGGAAACAACTCTGAAACATTTTATTAGCTTCGACTCCTGAAATTTACCACAAGCCCCAAATTAGACAATTGTTTATCTTTCACTTATTGTTAATAAATACTACTCAAATTCATTTTCAGTTTCATTTCGTATCCTTCAAAAATAAAGATTTCTGCAAGGAGACATAGGTCACTGATATCAAGCTAAAGATAGATAGAGTTGGCATATTTTGTCAACGACTTTCTGTTATCACTGATGATTCAGCAGCTGTTATTAATGATTTCTAAGTTTTTTGCCTTTCAGTCAAAGTGCGTCGTTACTCATATATTTAAACTAATTTCCATATAAATTCATATCCCTCATATCCTGTAAATTCATATGCCTTCTGGTCTCACTTAGTGTTAAACACGGCTAGAGTTAAAGTAATTTTAACTCAGTTAGAGGACTAAAATTAATATCAGTAATTGGGTAAACTCAAACTTCCTAAATTTGAATTATCCAAATAAACTTAAATTTTGGATAGAATTGAATCTATGTCAGGACAGTATTCCCAATTCCGAATTACAAAATTCCAAATATCCAATGTGCTCAAATGGCCAATGCCAAACTACCCTATTTTTAAGTTAGTTGAAATAGTTTCAAAATAAAAGTAGAATCCCACAATTTAGGCACAAGTCTACAATTCAAAACGATTTAAATATTTAGACACAATTTATGTAAACATAATGCAATAGTATCAAACAAATAGTGTGGTACGAAATATTTTGAGGCGTCAATATACTCGTTAACGTTGACCACAAACAGAAGCTTAGCATGAGTGAAATTAATTAGGGAACATCCTAGCAAAACTTACTACCTACTACCTTTTCTCCTCGATGGCCCTGAGTTTCAAAAGAAGTAAGAAACAGTTTAGATAGATGTAAAAGAGCAATGTCTTTCGACAGTCTGGAATTACAACAAAGACGCAGCTGAAGGCTTAGAAAGAACTACAAATGCAGTGGAGCGCTGGCATTTGGGCGCTACGTCTTTTTTCTCAGGGAATTTGGGCTTTTATGAAAAGATTTTGCTCAAAACTGCCAACCACAAGCTCAACAATATCAAAACTTTCAGCGAAAAATAGAACAGGAGTCGAAAGAAGTACAGTTCTGAATGAAAACGTCGAAACTTGCTAAACAATTTCGCTGTAAGCATAAGCAGTAACCGCTGATCCAATTGCATTTTGAGCTCAATCTGATACTTACAGCGATAATTTCAGTTATCTTTAATTTTATAGAACTCATTAATCAAATTTGGGCTAAAAAGTGGTTTCAACTTAAAACGCTTTAGCCTAAATCGTATGACCTAAAAAGTTGTTTGACTCAGAAGCGCCATTTCACTTGATGATATCTTCTTGTTTGTTTTCAAGTTTTTGTTTGACCTCATTTCGCCTTGCTTTGTTCCCTATTTGTAAATTTAGGCTCTACTAATTCGCCTTGGAACATAAAATGAATCCTCTTTATCAAAGTTAGCATCAAAGTGATTAGTGATATTATTACAAAGGGGCAAAGTGGCATTAAATTTTTTGAAATTGGGTATTTTGGCGTAGGGTATGTTGGCATATTGGGTAGATTGGCAATGGCTATTTTTTCATTGGGTAGATTGGTTTTAGGTATATAGTCATGTAACCCTTGAATCTCATATATTGAGATTAAATCTGCCTTTGTTCATGTTTTTTTGAAGCGGGGTTAGCTTTCGGCTCCAGCCTGAGATTCCAAAAAAAATCGCATAGTAAATACAACAAAATTACAAAACATTTTCAAATCGCTTGCGTTAATCTTGGGAATTAGACACACTTACATTGTGAAATCGGAGGACAACCTTTCTTCCAATTATACATAGTGTAACAAGATTTTATTCCATGAACTGCCAAAAAGAACTTTTACTGGATCGGGAGATGAATGAGTAAAGCCTAGATTGCACAAAATTGTTTCCTCTAAAAGAATTGATGAAATGGTAAATTTTCAATGGTAGGCTCGCTGGCGCGTAATGACGCGCAATATCTGTCGCAAAGCACTGAAACGTGAACACGTTTCCGTGCTTTGAGGTACTAAAAAAATTATGCGTTGAAATCGGCAATTCTGCTAACCTGCAACACATTAAATATGCGTAATCGGATAAACAAGATTTCACAGTAGAGAATGCCGAGAGGGTATGGCCTCTTATTGTGGACCGAACTAAATATACAGTCACAAGTGTCAAAAAGCGTGAATTTTATGAGCTGAAAGACCCGAGTCCAGTTTGCAGATAATTGAAACAACAGAACATCTTCTGTTAGTTTAAGGGATAACTGATTTTTTTTCTATTTTAGAAAAAATCAGTTATCCTGATATTTCGGGGCATGCGACACCTTTTTGTGACTCCTTTGACACTCGTTCCGACTTACAAACTTGTAACTCCGTTTAGTAGCTAAGTATTAAGAAGTGGCGTTGATTATGACTTTGGCAACTTGACACTTGCGGTACTGGAACGTCGACACAAGATTTTCAAGCTGTGAAACTGTTATTGTCATTCAACCGACAACTGGATATCTTTTTTGTCAGAAACCAGATATGAAACACCCTCAGACAAAACAATGCTCATAGTAAGCTACATTTCATAAAAAGTTTCCACCTCTCATTATTTTAGCTCACGTAATGAGAGTGTTTGAGAAAAAAATAGGTCTTGATAATTTGATAATTTTGTCAGAGAGTAAAAACTTTTTAAAGATTTCCATATCACAAATTTGACGCCAATATGGTTGGTAATAAAATGGTCTGCAATTTGGTTGCTTCGACATTAAACACTGTCCAACTTATTTTTAGTAGAGAAACATCATACTTGTCGGAAATTTTATACAAGTGAATTATACAAGTGAATTTCCGTTCATGTTTTCCCCGGGACCAGAATCGTGCGATTAGTAATTTTTTACTCATCTGATGTTGAATTCCCAGGATGCCTTTCAAGAAAACAATTTTCCATCACTAATTTTGCTCGAAATATCCGGGCAACTTACTTTCAGTTAAATCGGAGTATAAGTTTAATAACTTCCATCAACGTTTGGCTATAAAAATAATGGCCCCGCATTTTAGATTGCCGAAAAACAAAATAATAACAAGCCA